>NC_089538.1:7001312-7209047 GCF_963924715.1 Thunnus thynnus
TACACTAACTCAGTCAGATGGACACAGCATGAAGGTGCAGGGAAGACAACAGCTTTGGCTGTAACAAGATAATGTTAGGATCCTTAGTGTCTGCTGGCTTTGTGTAGCCCAATTTAGTCGCTTAGGTATTTTAATATGTCACCAGTGCAGTGCATGTTTTTGAAAGGATGTTAACTAAAGAGCAAAAGAGGAATAGATGATCTAGCTTCCCTAAAATTGCACAGTAATGAAGAAAAGCTGCTTTTCAAATTTTCCATGTTTGAAGATCTGGACTTAATATTAATACTAGAAACAATGTCTACATAGATGTACGTATTTGCTCTGTATTGCATTAATTAGCTTAATTAATGACCTCATTAGCATAATCGGTTATGTTTAATATAACATGGTGATTACAGTAGGGCATTAGGCAGCTTATTTGCCTCTTGTTTGTGCTCGGTTTAATTAATGCAGCCAAACATGCAGCTTATTTGTGTGTTTGTGGTGTTTAAGGAGCAGCACAAAAGCCAGCAAATGCATGACATGCTTATTGGTATATGCTTCGATTGGTTTTGTTTGATGGATCATCAGAGATGATAAATGCCGATTGATTGCAGTAGCACTTGCAAGATGAAGAGAGCAATTACTGGGTGACATTGTGCACCACAGTTGGTGTAAGCCATTAAAGGGGACATATTCTGCACATTTACAGGTCTCTATTTTTAATCTGGGGCTATACTGGAATATCTTTGCATGATTTATAGTTCAAAAAACTCATTGTTTAACTCATACTAGCCCTTTACGCATCCCCTCAGTCCAGCCTCTGTCTGAAACAGGTCGTTTTAGTTCCTGTCTCTTTAAGGCCCAGTATAAATACCATGAAATAAGCTGATTGAACAAATTGATTCAATAGCAAATTGAGAAATTATTGTCGCTTCATTTTGGGTCTAATGAGAAATGGCCAAGAGCTTGATAACACTGTTGAGGTGTCCGTAACAGACAATATACTATATGTTTCTGTTATAATGGATCCTAGCTGCTAGCTGTATGTTTAACCTCTACTGTATAGACTTAATGGATGACCTTTCCAGTGCACCTGCCTTTAATAAAGCTCTAATTAGAAGTCCCATTAGGATCTGAGAGGCGGCTAGTTAATAGGTACTTAAATAGAAAAGATTTAGGTCTTTGGTGGAGCAATCAAAGATACTCAGCAATAATCATGAGAGGCAAATGTCAGCTAACAATACGGAAGGCGAGCTTCATCATTCCACAAGGCAAATTTGATTTGCAGACAGCATTTAATGTCACTTATAAACACACAAAACAATAATCACAAAACATTTCCTAAATTGAATTCAGACAAAGTATTGAAAATGTAAACAAAGTGCTTGTAGTGCTGTATGTGTCTGGATTTTAACGCTGTATAGCTTATAGCTCACAAACAATGTAGGAACTTGGAAGAACTCACTCAATCCTAAATTCCAGGCACGGTGTGTCATCACTTGTAATCCAGTTATATGTGTGATTCAGATTAGGGTCACCTATCTTTCTCAGGCTGCAGTCTGCTGTATTGTAAGTGGCTTTGTGTTAAAGTCCCTGCTCAATGGCATTAGAAAGAGTAAACGTCATTAAGTGAGGTGCTGCAAAAGCAATTTCTCCTCTCACTCCCTTTGCTTTCGCTGTGTACCACCTGTTACTCCTTGATGAATGTCAGTGTTGCACACGCGCACACGCACACACACACACCAAACACACACGCACTTGTTCTCTGCAACCATGTAATTCCCTCTCAGACAGAAGCTGATTTACAGGCCAAACTAGGGAACATTCGCCAGACAGGTACTAAATACTAAAGGTACTGATACTGACATCATACTATCTCTCTTCTCTCTACATCTCCTCCCCTCTCTATGTCCTTTCTTCCTCTATATCCTCCTTTTCCTTCATTATCTCCCCACCTGTCTGTACCTCTCTCTTACTGCAAATAATCTTCCTTCACCTTCTTCCTACATTCATCTCTGTTTCCACCAATACCCAGGCTTCCTCAGTACCGGCGATCAGTCCGCTAAGGGGAACTACGGCCTGCTGGACCAGATTCAGGCGCTGCGTTGGCTCAACGAGAACATCGGCCACTTCGGTGGAGACCCAGAGAGGATCACCATCTTCGGCTCCGGAGCTGGGGCGTCCTGCGTCAACCTCCTCATCCTCTCGCACCACTCGGAGGGTAAAGAAAAGACTCTAATTGGCTCTTTTTTGCTGTTTCATTGTTTTGTTTGGTTTTTTTTTTCTTGGTACAGCATCCGTTTTTCTTTATCTGTCATCTCACCATCCACTTGCATTTACTGTTTCTGTATTTACTGGTCATGGGATTCATGGAATATCATGGAATTTTTCTGATACCTTACTAATAGCCTGGATCCAGCTCTGTGAATCGCTCATTAGCCACACATTTCTTGACTAATGGGTTGTGGCTGCTTACATGAATTCTACCAGTTTAGATCATTCCTCACTAATCCCTAAATAGCAATATTCATATTTACACACCATCTATGTGTATTTGTTCCATATATTTATTAGAAAAAGATGGTGACACACGTATACATGTGCTTCAACCTTTAAAAGTCAACAAAAAAACGTATGTTCAAAATGTAATCGCAGTAGCAAGGTCCTGCTATACCCATGTGGATTGATGGAAACTCAGCTTGCAGCATCCAGCACAGAAATAGGTAAATCCTATGATGTTCACTTGACACCTCTATCCTCAAAGGAAAGCCCTGCTTGTCCTTTGAACTGAAGAATTTAAGCAGCCATTTGGTTAACGAGTTATCTGGTTTGATTCAGGTTATGTTCCTCCATGTCTATGGAGGATAAATGACAGGGGAGCTCCAACATTACTCCACATTACCTGGCTTGGTGAGCGCTCCAGGCTCTGTTAACAGTCCACCGCTCTGCTGCAGAGAGGCTTTACCTCCGTCAAAAACCTACATCCATCTGACCTCATGCTCCCCATTACCAACAACACACCCCGAGGGCTAAGTGTTAACATTGCACCACCAAAAGAGAGAGGCCAACAGTCCAATCGACTTTGATCTGAATTGAGATCAGTGTGGCTGACGACCCGCAGCCAAATGGTCACGCACTCGCCGCCTTTGATCATGCTGTTCTTGAAGCTGTCCTCCTCCGATCGTAACTTCTCTGTTCTCTACGCTGCTCGAGGACTCTCCCTCAATATCTCTCTCATCTCCTCATTTTCACACACAAACTGCAGAGGACAGAAACAGGGAGGAAATGGTGGGTGAAAAGAAAGAGAGAGATTAGAGGGAGCATGTTCAGACAACCACACATCTGTTTCAATCACCGCTGTGTGTGTGTGTATGTGTGTGTGTGTGTGTCTGTGTGTGTGTGTCTGAAGCATCAAGCAGGCGTCTGACACATCTCTAATTTTGACTCGTTCTGTCTGCGTAGATGTGCCTGGAAAACAAATGTCGTCAAAGCTTGAGTGAGCATGTGTGCACCGCTGCTGTTTCACTGTATCCATTTAACACAGCCTCTATAATTACTTCTGATGTCTGTTAACCCTTCATATTAACCCAGTGACACCCAGCTCTTTTCACTTATTGGCAGGTGACTCACTTAGCAGTTAAAAACCTCCCAAAGACCCCAATAGTTATATATTTAAATCATGATAACTGTGGTCACAAAGTGCTGGTGTAGTGTCTATATAACAGTACTGTTATATATTAGTACTGTTGAAACCTGTTGTATAAGAGTAACTCCCCACTAGATCTTGCTTGAAGGAAAAGCTTTTTTTTTAAAGAATTATTTTAACACTTTGGGAATTAGATGATAAGATTGATACCACCCTCATGTCTGATAGTGGTGTCAATCTTCTCATCTAACTCTTGCTAAGGAGGCAAAGAAGAGTAGTCCATTAAATGTTGAACTATTCATTTAAGTAATTTAATTCCTCAGATGAGCAGATGTTATGTACACTGGCTTTAAGAAGAATGTTAATGCTCATTTGTTTATTTATTTAAATGGAAACCTAAAATTATGACAGTCATTGTAGTTTATTCATTCATTTTTCAAGGAGCCCCACTTTAGCTGAAGGGGGTGCTAACAGTTGGGAAAGCCTGTATTAACCCCTTGTCTCCTGTTGCTGACTACCCCTACCCCCCTCCTCCACTCCCCCTCCCCCTCACCCACTGCCACCTGTCCATTCATGCCTCTGCTTTGTCATCACCCCATCGTCATCATCGTCCTCGTCTCCATCAGCATCGATAACATCAGTCCTCTAGACGCCGTCTGTCTGTCATGCCCCCCTCTACCCCGGCCAGGGATGCCAGGTAAGGAGTCTGTCATCCCCACCCTTAAAGGACACCAATCATGTCAACAACACAGCGTCACAAATCAAGCCCGACAGCAGAGGAGTGCAGGATGGATGGCAGGATGGAAGTGGCAGACTGGATGGAGGGCGGGGTTGTAAGGGATGTCGATATGATGAAGGGTGGGGGATATAGAGGAGGGGACAGAATCCATGGTATCCAGAGTAAGACAGGCTTTTAGGGGAAAAGGAGGAGAGGTGGGGGGATCATTGGTGGGGATGTGCTCAGGTAATAATGTTGTTGAGGGAGGAAAAAGAAGAAAGAAAGAAAGAGGAAAGAAAATGCTCTGACATTGCAAATCAGAACAGAGTAGTAGAAAATAGAAGAAGGTACTGAGCAGCAAAGGCAAGAGGCACTTAGGGAGTGACAAAGAAACTGATTTTGAAGACGAATAAAATAACACCCATCTCCCACCTCTCCCTCTGTCTGTGTTTCTCCCTCTGTCTCAGTGCAGATATGTAGGTGTAGCTGTTTCCAAGCTACTTCATACTATAATTGATTTCCCAGGGAAAGGGGGCTCTGCGGCTCTGCTTAATAATTAACTGACCAATCTTCAGCCCAGGAGAGGGAAGAGAAGAAAAGGGAGTGCGAGAGGAAACGAGTGAGGCAGGCGGCCCCTTAACGAGCCACTTGAGTGGTTCAAACAGCACAGGACAGGCAGAACTAAGGAGACAGAGAGAGACAAAGAGGAGAAGAGGGAGGCAGTAACACAGCCAGAGATAGGCTGAGAGAAGAAACAGCCAGCACAAGAAAGTGGAAAAAAGGCTCTTTTGACATCTCAGATGAGCTTATTCCCAGTCCTGTCTCTGTTTTTTTTTAGCAACTGTACCATAGCATGCTATATCTGTGATGCCTTTGGTCTGCAACCCCAACCTGTATCTTCCAGTTTTGCTCCAGAAGCAATGATAAGATGAAAAATATCACAGGTGGTAGTTGTTTAGTGATTCTAAGACTGGAAAAAAGGGGAAATTTATATGTGAACAAAGTTATACATGATTTACACATCAAGTAGTGTCTGCATCCTGTCCCATCCCAAAACTGACCTTTCAGCAAGAGTCAGACTTCAACAAAACCGATCTGATCTTCATCATGCTTGTAAAAATACTACAAATTGAGGGGGAATTGTACATGACATTTTAGTGAGATCACTAAAATTTTCACATCATTTTAGGATGTGTTGAGCCAAATTCCTCCCTTCATAACGTCTTTTAAATCCAGCTTCTCTATCATCTGTCCTTTTAGGTCTGTTCCACAGGGCCATAGCCCAGAGTGGAACAGCAATCTCCAGCTGGTCTGTCAACTACCAGCCCCTCAAGTACACCAAGATTTTGGCCAGGAAGGTGGGCTGCACCTACACAGAGACAGCCGACCTGGTTGACTGTCTGAGGCGCAAGAACTTCAGGGAGCTAGTGGACCAGGACATCCAGCCAGCCCGCTACCACATTGCCTTTGGCCCCGTGGTGGATGGAGACGTGGTGCCAGATGATCCCGAGATCCTCATGCAGCAGGTGAGGGTCTGCACCAGCATGAGGCGTGATACAGCAGTCTACACTGGATTTTCATTGTGAAAATAGAGTGACTTGAGCTGTGATCAAACACCAGACAGAAGAGAACATGAAGAACTTGTTGCAGTAGGTGTGAGTGTGACATTTCCACAGGGCAGGGGTATGGTGGTGACATCCACCAGCTGGTGTGAACTTACACCTTAAAATACTGTAACAGTGAAAGACAGTGTTGGTGATGTACATTACCACGGATTCCTATTTGTTGGTATATATTTATGTCATTGGTTCTCAACCTTTTTTGCCTGGGATCAAAAATTATTGTGTACTTGCAAACCCCTTGGAAAAGACTGCATGTCTGAGAAGTAAGTAATACAATCAATTGAAAATTTTCTTCTCAGTTTCATTGGAGTAATGTTTAGAGGCCTGAAGAGGTCAAACTATGCTTTATTTCACAAGAATAAATAATTTTGTTTAGCTTAATTTTATTTTTTCTTGTTTCCAACCACAATAATCACCTTGCAACCCCTTAGGTTCATCTTACAATTGCCAGTTTTGGGGTTTCTATGACTCAGACCTGGAAGCAGTATGTTTAGGTTGAAAGTAACGTAGGGAATGAATGAAATCCCACACAGAGGTAAAAGAAAATGAAAAAAAAACTGTGGGTAGGCACACCAAAAAAGAAAAGAAAAATGTTTTATCACTGAATAACAACTAATAACTAATAACAACTTCAATTCCTTAAACCCTTTCAAGTGTATTAGACATAGTGAGGAATGCAAGAAGTGTGACTGCTGCTACTTTGTTAATAGGCTAATAGACTCTTCTATTTGATCCTCAAAATGATTCATAATCTGTAAGGAATAATTAGAGGTGAGCATTAAAAAGGTTTCTGGCTCATTTGAGGGGAAAAATTAGCCACATCCCAAAAGTTTAATTGGGCTCTTGTGTGGTAATTGATACTGTAGGCTTGCAAAAAAAAAACACATGCCCAGTGCTTACAAGGTCTGTAGAGCTGAAGCCATAATCTGCAGCAATTGTCTTTGCAGAATTTACCTTTGAGGTGTTAACTATCTTATGATGGAATAAATCTTCTGTATTTGATGCTTACACATGTCAGTATTAGAAGAGAAAAAGAGATTTGTTGCTCCTGTCTCTAACTGAGCTTGTAGTGGTGGTTCCACAACATAAGCTACGCCTTAATCTAAAAACCTTGCAGATATACAGTATCAGTCAGAAATTTGGACACACTTTCTCATTCAAGTGAATGGGAAGGTGTGTCCAAACTTTTGATTGGTACTATATATGTCTTAAATAAATGTCACATTCTAAATATGAATAAAACTAATTGTAACCTATTGCAAATCCCCTACCTCACAGATAAAAACACATAACAAAATTGTGTTCACCAGCACGTGTAACTGTTTGGATTTTAGATTTGTACTGTGTGTTAGACTTGAACAGAGATTGAAAACTGGCCTTGAATGCAGTATCAGCACTCAACATGTTCTTCCCTCCCTGCACCACCAGGGGGAGTTCCTCAACTATGATATCCTAATAGGAGTGAACCAAGGAGAGGGGCTGAAGTTTGTGGATGACAGTGAGGACAATGACGGCATCTCAGCCGCAGCATTTGATTACACCATCTCCAACTTTGTCGACAACCTCTACGGATACCCTGAGGGTGAGACATTATCCTCATTGGGTTTCATATTTGTGTTGTGATGTCCTCTGCCTCCTTTCAGATGGCAGATTTTTGCAGCGTTATTGTACTTTTTATTTATAAGGAGCCCCATCAGATGAAATCTTCCTGGGCCTGGGGTCCACATACACAAACTGAAATTGAAGGATTTATTGTCAAAATAAAAACAACAAAAACATATACAGTGTTTTTTCACATATACAGTCCAAAAGTCTGAGACCACTTTCCCATTCACGGGAAAGTGGTCTCATACTTTTGGACCCCACTCTAGTTATGATAGTGAAGATCCTTATAAAGGTACAGTACTTACATTCCCTGAGACCTGAGCCACTTTTCGGAAAAAGAGGTGCTTCAGTATCATCAACAATAACCTGTCCAAACCTACAGCTTGAAGTTTAAATTCAAGACTTTAAAACATCACGTGGGAAAATAAAGAGAAAAGATAAAATAAAATGTGAGCCCAACGAAGTGTATCAACTAAGACAGGCATTCTAAAGAGATTGCTTATCATCAAGATTATCTTTCACCGTGGTGGGCCTGTGCTTTGGCCTTTGAGGCTCTGTGGGCACTAATGCTGTCTCTCATCATCCCCCAGGCAGCCAGCTCCCAATCACAGTGCTGTTGTTCCTAACAGACAAGCCTGCAAACCCCTCACAGCGAGCCACAGCGAAAATACAGGCACATTTGGCTAATACAGTCACGCTCCCTCTCAAGTGCCTTTCATTCATTTTGATCTCTGAGAGGCAAATTCTCTTTTTTGCCCTTTGTGTGCTTTCAGTTTCTCTGTCCACTGTATCTGTCTACCTCTCACACATACAAACACACATTCCAGTTCATCTTAGCAACATGTATTTCTATCTTCTTCTACCCTGTTCTACAACTCTTGACCACTCTCCTCCCTGTCACAACTTTCCTCTTAACTTATCACAATTTCTCTTTTTTCTCCTTTACCTTTTTTCTTTACTCCCTGTCCCTTTTTCCCTACCACGTCTTATCCTCCAGGTAAAGACATCCTGAGGGAGACCATTAAGTTCATGTACACAGACTGGGCGGACAGGGACAACGGTGACATGCGGAGGAAGACCCTGCTAGCCCTGTTTACAGACCATCAGTGGGTGGCGCCAGCAGTGGCCACTGCAAAACTCCATGCCGAGTTCCAGTCCCCGGTTTACTTTTACACATTCTACCACCACTGCCAGACCGAGACGCGACCCGAATGGGCCGACGCCGCCCATGGAGATGAGATACCGTATGTGTTTGGTGTGCCCATGATTGGTGCCACAGACTTGTTCCCATGCAACTTCTCTAAGAATGATGTGATGCTGAGCGCCGTAGTGATGACCTACTGGACCAACTTTGCCAAGACTGGGTAGGCCTTGCTGATTTTATTTTGTTTCAATGTATTTCAAGTTCTCTTTTCACCCTGTGGTGGGACTGCAGGATGAACCAGCTAGTGTGATGTCTCTTCAGTAGTAGTTCTTCCGAAGGCTTTGCTTCCCTTTGAATAAGGTGTCTCTGTGAATAGGGCCCAATCCCACTAACCAGATGTTAATAGAATTGATAAAAGTTTAGAACCCTGTCTCACTTTGCTGTAAGTGTATGAATAAAAACTTAGATTTTAAAGTTGTCTTAAGTGTTTTAATGTACTCATTGCAGAAATCGATGAACCAGATTGATTAAAACCTTGTATTTGACTCCACTTGAAATCCTGTAACTGAGGTGCCCCCTCTGTCCTCCACTAGGGACCCCAACCTGCCAGTCCCTCAGGACACCAAATTCATTCACACCAAGCCCAACCGCTTTGAAGAAGTCATCTGGACCAAGTTCAACTCGAAGGATAAGCAGTACCTCCACATTGGCTTGAAACCTCGTGTCAGAGACAACTACAGAGCCAACAAGGTGGCCTTCTGGCTGGAATTAGTCCCCCATCTCCATAGTTTACATGAGGAGCTCTTCCCAACCACCACCCGCTTGCCACCAGGTCCTGGCCCTGGCACCATCAGACCCCCCTGGCCCAGAACACCAGGGCCTCGCACTACTCGACATCCCTACCCTACTTTCCCCCCTGACCCGGAGCCCGAGGGTTCAGAGCGTCCACACCAGGACCTCTTCCCTGGAGACACCCGGGACTACTCCACTGAGCTGAGCGTGACGGTCGCTGTGGGGGCGTCACTCCTCTTCCTCAACATCCTGGCCTTTGCTGCCCTTTACTACAAGCGTGACAAGCGGCACGAGATGCGACGCCACCGGCTGTCTCCTCAGCGAGGCGGCCCTGCCAATGACCTGGCTCATAGCCAGGAGGAGGAGATTATGTCCTTGCAAATGAAGCACTCGGAGCATGATGCTCACCATGACATGGAGCCCCTTCGGCCTCATGACATCCTAAGGCCCGCCTGCCCACCTGACTACACACTGGCACTGCGCCGTGCCCCAGACGACGTGCCGCTGATGACACCTAACACCATTACCATGATCCCCAGTACCATCACCAGCATGCAGCCTCTCCATGCCTTCAACACCTTCCCCTCCACTGGCCACAACAACACCCTGCCCCACCCCCACTCCACCACCAGGGTATAGTAGGGACTGACCCAACACAGCGCCACCTAAGGACCAGGAAGACTGGCTCTGCTAACGATCTAGAAGGGAGGCCTCTGGATGTGGGCCTTTGTTCTGTTTTCTTATTCTCTTGTTTCTCCAAAAACAACTCCATCTCCTCCATCATGTGCTGTCAAATTTAGCAGCTCTCTCCACTGGTGGCGTGTGGAGAAGCAACTGACTGCAAGGCAGCAGATGACCAGTTTGGGGGAGATTTAGATCTTTCAAAGATACTGTTTTCAAAGAAAGTCTGATGTTTCCAGACTATAGCCCCCTGACATTTGTCGAAGGGACGAATGCCTCTCGCCTTTCGCTGTTTTCCCTTTTTTACTTTGGTGTCATCTCTTTTTTTCTCTCCCTAGTGTTTTGTGTGCATATATCATTCTCTTTTCTACATATGCGTGTTATACCTGCTTTGTTTTCCCCATTCGACATGTGATTCTCTCCCTCTCCCCAGCGCTCTTTTGCTCCAAGGATTCATAAACTACTGAGCTGTAGGTGGGGACATAGAGTACATACAGTAAGCATATAGCTATGAAAACATGAATATCTGATACTTTCATTCTACCAGCATTCTTGGTGCCAAGTATGTACTACTGTGTTTGCGTTCTCATCAAGGGAGAAAAAACTAAAGAAAATTCTAGAGTATTCCTATTTACTGTCAACTAACAGATGCTGTGTGTTCTCATGACAAAGTGCCAAACTGGCCCTCGATTGTGTTTTTCTTTCTTTCATCTTCTGTTTCTTTCTTTTTATCAAGCATTTGTTTAATTGTTGTTTTTTGTGGAAAGATTTTTCGCTTAAAATATAGATATAGAGAAAAGATATTATATATAGTTATATATAAATGTGTACAAAGGAGAAAGTATATAAATGGGTTTTCTCAGTGGGGATCTATGCATGAATTATTTTTAAAGATGATGACGGGGGAAAGGACACTGTATCTGTCAATGCACGTTTCCCAAATCTAATCAAATCATATCGGTCCGCTTCTGATATTTTGGTCTTTGTTTTACCTCAAGAACATCACAGAAAATCCTGAAGTAACCCAACAAATCCTCTTCACCTCCCAAGGCTCATTTAGAAAAAAAGTCATTGCCACAAGATGTAAAAAATCTTACGGTGAAATCAACATCTGTGAATTTACTCCTCCATTCTTTCTCTCCTTCATGATGGTATTTAGAGGTATTTCTCCAACCTGGTGATGCAGCACGCCAACAGCAACCCCATAATCCTACAGTAGCTACTTTTTCTTTCCATTTTTATGGAAATTATGGTTTTTTAGGGTACGTGAGGTACCAAATCTGTTGTTGTAGCTTGCCTGTACAGAATTATTTTTGTATTTCAGATAGGGTGAGAAACAAAGCAGAGAAAGACAAGCCTCTGCTCTTTTACGTACACCTTCCTACTCCTGTCTGCACCCCTATTTCCAGCACATGCATATTCTGTTTGATGTGTGCTTGTTAGAAAGAGAGTGTGTGTTTGTGTGAGTGTGTGATATCAGAACTGCTTCACATGGGCATCGGTAGGCCCTAATTAGACAGCAAAGAGATAGAGGGGCAGACAGGCAGGATCACCCCCATGGTAAAAACTCAGACTCTAAAATGAGCTCCTTCCTGCTGCATACCCCCTCTCCTTATCATCACCATTTACTCCCTTCCTTCTCCTCTCTCTGTCAGTAGACTAGTTTTGTATTCAAGACTGACGCCCATACCGCGATGATCACCCATAACTCCCCTGCTGTGACCACAAAACTCCAAACCACCTGACTTCACTGTGTCAGCACCGTTCTACACAATTTCTGACCTCAGTTCAGCTCTGCTATTATCCTCACATTCAAGGGTTAGTTCACTAAGCTAGTGACTTTTTCTGAGCTTGTCGGTTGTATATTAAACTCTAAGCACACTGAGGGTAACCGGCGGGCCTTTATGGTCTGCATACACAGAGCTGCAAGGTGAGAAGGGGACTTAGATCCCCTAAACAGGGTAATAGAAACACAGCTGTTTCCTATTCTTCGCTTTTCATTCCTGGTGAGAATGTGCAGGCTTAAAGCTCAGCAACGCCCCCTTCTGATTCTCTGCTAAGGATCTCAAACATGGGTCATGGGTAATACTCTGGTTAATACACTATGTTAACTGAACCAACGTGTTGTTGTTTGAGCCCACAGGAACACATGGTAGCCTACATCCAGTATGGGAGAAGTTAGTCACCGGTGCTGTCTTTGCTTGTGCTCTAGCTTTAGCCTGTTTGTTTTCTATTTTATTACTACCCAAAAGGGGTGGTGGGGGAGGGCCGGTAGGGGAGAGATAAACTTGGCTGCTCCTGTCAGAGATTTTGTAAGCCCATTGAAAGGGATATGTGCACAATGTAAAACACAAAACAACTGACTTGGGTGCGCTGCAGGTGGACAAATGCTGTGGAACAGATGATGGACAGTAGCTCAAGAAAAGGTGCACGCTGTGGAAAAGAAACTTTGGGAGGATATTGGGAAAAGACTCACAGCCTTAAATGTAGAAATCAGATCAAGTGAGGGGATGAACTGATCATGAGCAAACAAGGACATTCAAAGGCATGGCCATCTTTCTATCCACAATGTTCGCCAGGATTATACCTTGTTAATCTGTCCTACGGAGGATCTGATATGTCTGATCAGATCTGTGTGAACTCTTTTGTACCCCTGTGGATAAGAAGGCAGTGAGGGGCTGTGGGGTAAACTTTACCACGACACAGCTACGATGACACCACTGGAGGTAAAAACAGCAACAAGGTATTATTTAGTTTGGTCTGTTCTTTTTCCTTGTCTATTTTATAAGCTAACACTGGAGGGCGCCATCGTGTCAGGTTCACTGCAGTCTGCCCACTTTGAGGAAACTGGATGTGAGAAGAAAAATACCAAACTAGGTGGCAGGACATACACAGACACACAACACCTGGAAGAGGATCAAAACTGTACATTTTTAAGTGTAAGAATCAAACAGACAAAATATTTGTAAATATTAAGTTTCTTGTTTGTTTTTCTTTTTTCTTTTTTTTTTGAGTGAATGAATGAAATGCTTATTTTGTGACAACAAAAGACAACAGGTGCAGTTTGCAATGAAATGACCACTAGCTTGAGGTTTCACTGCTGAGTAAAAAAATGCTTACAGATGATCACTTTTCATGACATTAGACCTTTTTTTTTTCTCTTTACCTTGTCTTGTCATCATGTTGCCCATTATCATGTGGGCATCCTGTAGCATCACAATTCCTAACCAGGAAAGTCACTGTAGCAGAAATTCATCTCGTGGTTGGCATCTGTTAGTTTCTGATAAATATTACATTTTAAAATTTGAAAAATACATTTTAAGTCACTGGTTTCATTGCTCTTTGTTATGGGATTGTGGTAGCCAGATCTTTTCTCCCCTTTTTTGTTAAAGCCTTTAACAAACTTTCATTTTAAAATATATCTTGTGATTTAAGCATACTCCTGGTGAATCTGTGCTGTGTGATCTGTGTGATTACCAGGTATTTATGGAAACATCTTAGAGGCTAAGAGCACTGATAGATGCCAGCTTTGCCTTTTTGCCAGCTAACTAATGTAACGGTGGTGTAGGGAACTGGCCAGTGATTCATGGTCAGGACTTCTAAACTGAGACACTAAACACAAATGCAGTCAATTAAATGTTATCTCACTCCACATGTAGCAGTGTTTACATGTAGCCACTTAATCACACATGGGACAGACATGAGGGCTTTGATACCGTAAGATGCCTCACATACAGTCATGGGATCATGCAGGTGGTCCAATGTTTTCCTTCCACACACTGTGTTGCATTGTGGTTATGGAGGTGGTGTTGACTGTACAGTGATGTGATGTAGCAGAAAGGAGTTTTGTGTGTTAAACAGTTGAGAAATGGGTGAAATGTTGAGGAATCTGAAAAGTCCAGTGCACTTGCAGACTCTGAGTACGTGTGTTAAACAGTGGACCAGACTAGACGTATGTGGACACACACTCAGCACTGTTTACTGTATAAAGTGACCTGTGGTTCACACAGTTGGGGCTACAATTTGGATAGTTTGTATTTCAACACCTGTAAACTGCAGTAAGCCAATCAAAGCAAGATGACTTTGTTTCATGCACTCCATCACTCTGAGATCTTGTGTCAGGTCGATTGTGAATGGAAGCACATGATTTACGCCCCACAATGGCAAACATACACACGGACAGTGACACACGCACACTGACTCACACACAAAAACCTGCGGCTCGTTCTCCATTGCAAAGTTGCACCTGTTGTCTTGTTTTTACATTCTTTGTTGAATTCAGAAACCCGAGACTTGAGATGAAGAAAAATGTTAAATAATGGAGTTTTAAAAAAGATGATTATTAAAAAAAGTAAAGTAAAACTATATAAATAAATGAGGTGATGATATTTCTGTTTACTTTAGAAGTTATTATACACTGTATGCTGTGATTCTGATCTGGGAAACATTAAAGACATTCATAGCCAGTCTGCTGATTTTGTGTCTTTATTCAATCAGTTAACAGAAGTAAGAAAAGCATACATGTTGACAATAAAATACCACATATAGACTGAATAATATTTTGATTAATATGAAATTGTAAATGTTTGGTACTACATACTTCATAGAAACAAAAACAATTCTGAGTTTTAAAAAAGACATATACTTAATTTGATTTTTAAAAATTCCCTGACATTGCATTTAATCTTGCTCATCTGGCAATAAAAGATTTCAAGACTGAACACACTGACTCCTCAGATTCTTCAGCTAGTTTTATGTTACTCCTTTCTCCCTCTAGAGCAACCTGGGGCCGTAACACCTTTCTTTATACATGTGGACAATACCACATATAGACTGAATGATCTTTTAATTCATCAAAGAAAGGTAAATATTTGGCATCGGACAATTCACTGAAAAAAAACAAAAAAACATTGCATATCATATTACATTTGAATTAAAAAACACTTTTTTCTGTCACCTGGTTGCTTTGACTAATTGTGTACATCACTGTACAAAAATATAATGAAATTCATCAGTTACACAAAATCATAAAATGCAAACTCAGATATAATCAAACTAACGTGCTCTGAACATGCACATTGACTCATTATCAAAAAGTATTTAAAAGTGTCTGTCAACATACAGTTAAAGCAGATTATTTTTATTAAACATGTTAAATTCAGTCTCAGGTACAGGTGAACACTACATGTAGTGATTTTCTCTTATGTCTCTGCTGTACTGGTAAAATATCTGTATCGTCAACCTTGTCATCATATATACAGTATGTTACTACTTGTGATTGTCTTTTGCATTATATAAAACAAACAAACAAAATATCCATGAAAAGAGGATAAATGAATGAATGTCATGAGAATGTGTATCTCTGTAACCACAGTGCATGTACTCTCTCACTTGATGTTAAATGACTCTTTCAGGCTTGCCTCTGCCTGCTTACGTGTGATATGTTTCCATGATGCAGGAATATCAGCAGGGTTTGAACTATGTTCTTTGGCAAACTTCTTATTGAACCTTGCAAATACATATTTCCAGTAGTCTGATGCCTCAAGGCTTACATCTGGAGCAATTTTCCAGTCTGGAAAAATTTCTCTGTAATTCTTGTAAGGATGCCATTGATATTCTGTAGCAAAACAGCGAAAACGCACGTCACTGATCACACCAGAAGAACATATGTCAGCGACAAGTTTTTCTGTGCTTTCCCGCCTGTATCCACCAAGACCACGTGACCGATGCAGTGAAGTCCAGTGCTCAGTATGTGCTTTTCCTCCTGCCTCACAAGGCGCTTTGCAGAATGGACACTGTTTACCACATCCAATCAGTTTGGTGAAAAGCTCATTCTGAGGTTTCACATGGAGATTTTTTAGTTTCATTTCAATGTTTGTTTTTTTAAACTTCTCTCTAAGAGCTTGAGCCATGTCCTTCACACAATCTGTGAGCCAGTGAGCAAACTGTTCCTCTTCGGCATTGTTCAGGATCATGAAAGCACCAAGAGCATCCTGGGAAATGACCAGTTTATCACCAAGTTCCTTGCAGATATCTTCAACAAACGTCTTCAAGTTGCCACTCCTTCCTGTTTTGGCCTTGTTGATAGCATTATTTATGCTACTGATACTTGACTGAATGTGTCGATCCTCAAACTCTAACGCTTTAGATGGATCAGAGAAGTGTTCTTTTATTTGATTGAGTGTCCATTTCTTTACATAACCCTCATATGAGGAAATGTAGCTCTGATAGTTTTCAAAGTCATCCTTGGAGAGCAAATCCAGTAAAACTGAATACTGGAAGAACAGTCGTGTGCTGAACTGACTACATGTCATCATTTCACCAATGATGTCAGGACCCAAGGAGCGGTTGACAAAGTCTTCAACTGCAGGCTTCAAGCATCGGTTGGTGAATTCTTCTGCCTTCTTCTGGCACTGGTCTCGTTCATGGAACACATCCATAAAATCAGTTCGAAACTTTTCTTTGTTTCGATTCAAACATCTGTAAGGATCATTCACATGTATGAAATCTTCATGCATTTTCTGAAACTTTCTGGCTGCAACTCCACAGATGTGCTGTTTTAGAGAAACTTCAAACTCAATGTCTGCCTTCAGCTCTCGGTTATTTTGCAGCCTCTCATCAATCATGTGTAAGATCTCCAGGATGTAAGTTTCATGGTAATTGGTTTTTCGTTCCATTTTCTGTGTCATTAAGTCTTCACAAGTGGCTATGATGCTGTCAGCCATTTGTTGTATAGCCACTACTTGATCTTTGTTAAACCATTTTTTGAAAGTGTGTTTAACATGGTTGAAGACTCCTTCAACTGTATATTTGAAAGGCACCTGTCCACAATTTTGCAGTGTTTTTCTGCTGAATAATTCACTTGCATGACTCCCCTTATGTGAGAGATTTGCTCTCAGGTAGTGAGAAATACTGGTGAAGACATCTGTAGCCTTTTGTTCACAAAAAGATAGTTCCTTCAACGTTTTATCCCACATCTCATCAAATTCCTTGTCTAGCTCTGTGTCTGTCATCATGACTTTTTTCTTCTGACATTCTTCAATTAATGCACACACTCTCTCCTCTAATTGTTTTGTGTGATTCTTCTTGATACTATCCAGCTTTACCATTCCCTGTCTGATGTCAGCTGCTGCTTCAAGCTGATTAAACACAGACCTCTCCATTTCTCGTCGAAGGCTCTTTGCACTGTTAGCAAAGTCCTCTTTGTATCCTTCAACTAGGTAGACATGACCCTCTGTTTGCTTGAAGTACTGTGTTAGATTTTCAAGAAGCTTTGTCTCCCATTTAGACAGCACAGTGCAAGCTTCACTTTTCAAACTTGCGAGAAGTTCTCTTATATCATGGCTCTCTGACTTCACAGCAACTGTACCAAAATTGGAAATTCTTGTTTCAGCATTTATGACTCTGGTGTACATGTCTTTTTTGAATTCCCATTCCCATTTGTTGAACTCTGTGCAAAGCCTCATGTAGGCATCAGCCACTAGGCTGTTTCTGAAGCTGAAGATGAAGTTTTCATGCTTTACTGCATTCCACAGGCTTGACATCCACTCTGTAAACTCAGAGATATCATTAGCAGATGAGTCACAATTTCCCAACATTTGGATGATGTTCTTCTTGAACTCATATACAGCTTCACTGTACCCTGCATTGACTGGTGCCATTGGTGGGTTTCCATTCCAAAGTCCAGGAATGTACCAGTTCCCAGTGTCTGGACTGTACTCCATCACATCAGTGAAGCTCTTGTTCTCCTCCCTCTTTTCCATTTTGGCTGCTGCCTGGGTCATCTCATTTAACTGTTGCAAGAGCAGTTTCCTGTCTCGTAAGTTCTTCTCATGGGCTGAAACATCTGACACATTCTGGTGAACAAACTGACATTTGGGCTTTTTGCCTACCTCCTTCATCCTGAGAAAAGCATGCACAACTATTTGTAGGATGTCTTTCATTTCTGTTGAATTCTCCATTGCAATATTGATAATGGTGATATCACTCAGCCCCACAACAAGTGTTGCAAGCTCATTGTCATGCTCATGGCTATCATCCAGTTGTGCAAGCTCTGGTGACTTTAAACCCTCAGTGTCAATGATCACCATGAAGTCACAGTTGAGTAGTTTTTTGACATCTTCATTGACTCTGATGAGCAACATGAAGGCACCTCGAGTGCATCGACCACTGCTGACAGCAAACTGCACTCCAAACATCGTGTTAAGGAGAGTGGACTTTCCTGTGCTCTGAACTCCAAGAACTGTGACTACCAATATCTTGCTCTTAGGAGACACCAAGGCATTGAGCTGAGAGAGAACATCACTCACCCATCTGAGAGGTATGTTGGATGCATCTCCGTCAACAAGCTCAAGAGGAAAGCCATCAAGCAACAATCCTGCACAGAGTTTTGGAAGATGCTGTAATTGTTGACGTGATGGGTGTGTTTCTGGAAGGGAAACTGAAGCTTCATAGATTTGACCCATTTCACGGAAGAAGTGTTCAGTCCCCAGTGAGCTGTTGGAAAGTTGAGTGTCGATGTCTTTAATCTCTTCTTTGTTCTCAGAACTCATGCATTTCTTTTTGTACTGCTCCCTGAGACCAGACAGTTTTTCTCGAGATAGGTTATCGAGGTTAACTCGCATCCATTTCAGGAAATAGCACCTCTCTATTCCTGGGCTTGATATTGCATTGATGAAGCATGTCATAGCATTTGACATGTCATAAGAGTTCTGTTTTTCCCGAAGTTTTGTTTTCTGTACCTGAAGATCACTTTTGTACTTTTCTATGTTTTCAGATCCAGCTTTTCGAAGCCGAAATTCTTCCTTCTCTATGCAAGTCAATTCCTTCCATATTTGGCCTTGCAAGGGAAGCTGAGCTTCTTTGTATGTAAGAGTATCTTGAATTTCTGCAGTGATGGCATCTGCATTTTTCTTGGCAGTCTGGCACTCTGGAGAGTCTTCATCAACCAAGATTCCCAGTTCATGGGCAATGTCAGCCATCTGCTCTATTGGCATCTTCATCTTTGGGTTCTCCACTACATCGCTGACTGTTTTCCTCAAATTTTTGACGAAGTCTGCATCATTCATGCGCTTAGCCTTGAAAATAATGTTGCTGTTAGTCAAGCCCAACTCAGTTGCTACTTTTTCTAAAGCATCTAGATTGAAGCTCTTCCTCTGATGGTTGCCCACCAAGAAGATCTGTGCCTTGTAGTGTTGGTTGGTCAGTAGCCTGCACCCAGAGTCCAAATTGTCAAAGAACACAAAAACTGCAGCAGATGTTTGACACAAAAAAGAGTATTGTGTTTCAAATGAAGCAATGTCCCCACGGAGGTTCGCTACAGCAACTGGCTCACTGAAAAGATCCATGTTTTTGTTTCCACAAGGGAGGTACCAAGTAATTTCAACCAATCCACTGGATATTTTCCTCGGACTGTCGCCACACTCCATATTGTGGTGAACAAAGGTGTCATGGTACTGCTGAGAATTGCTCAAAAGCTTATTGAGAATCTCTGACTTGGACAAGGAGCATTCACCCAGTCTCACAAAAGATATCATTGGAAGATTTGAGAGAACAACTCTGTCTTCAATGAAGCCCTTGGATTCAGAAAGGGACTGAGGTCTGTACTTTTTAACAATGTCTCTCATGGCCCATAGCATGAGTGTGCACTGTTCTGTGTCACAATTGGGAAGCAGCAGAGGCACAGAAAACTGACACATAGACATTTTGAGTGCCATTTCCTGCTGTACAAAACCATCAGAACACAGAAAGAGAGCAGTGATTATGTCGAGGGGGTTTGGCATGTCACCTGAATTTGGACCGTTGAGCAGATTCTTAAGATCTAACCTTGTATTCCCTGACATAGCATCATGGTTCTCATGTACTGACTCACATGCTGATGTATATTTCACATTTCTAGCTGTCACATTAACCATCATCAGTTTCTTCAGAAAATACCATGGAAGATCTGAATTACGCGTGACAGATTCATCAGTAATGGTCCTCTCATCAATTTGAAGTATTGTGCTCAGGGATAGCCTCTCTTTGTAGTGCTGCTCCAAGCCCAGATCCTCCAATAATGTCTCCAGCTGTTTCTCTGTGGACATGAATGACAATAATTATTAAAATCGTGTTTGGTTGTTTTAATTTACTAAAGCATACATCCAAACATAATTGGTACATAAAATAAGTGCACTTGTAATGTTGATTGATGTAACCTGAAACCACTTGTAATTTGTCACAGTGCACAATTTTGTGCCGTGCCTTCCATCCTCACTAAAATATAAAGCACCAGTAAAAGCAACACACGTCTTGATACACATCATTGTACGTTGACCTGCTTCAGCTAATCAGGACACACCACTGTCCCAGCATTAATTCAATTCAACCTTTCAAAAAATCAATAATTTTATTAGATTTGCTCCCATGATTGGCACATATAGACCAGTCAATAGTGGGCACAGTCCCAGGCATGCAATACACACTAACAGGGATTTTCCATGGTGGTGGGGGTTGTCAAGCCGAGTCATGCCATGAGCAGCCATGAGCACTTGAGCCACGCTGGCATGGTGCAAGTGTTTTTCCACTGGCAAGGTGAAATAAGTTGTTTACCTTAGTTATGTGTGGGAGGTGTGGTGGTTTGTAGAAAATGCAGTAAGAGCCTGTCATCTGCAGCTCTTCATCTAAGATCTCACTGTGGCCATTTTTGCTTGTGCTACTCCTCCCTGCAATATTCAAAACTGAGGCACTGAGTCTACTGTCAGATTCTGGTACATGAACGAAGCTGGTGTTCTCTTTGGTATTCTTTGGCATATGGGCAGCATTTCAGCATGTATGGGAAGTAAGTATATATAAGAGCATACCTGGCAACATTTAGGTTTCAAAAATCGTGAGGTTTTTTTGGGGGGGTTGAAGTGAAAGATAACGTTTTACTCGAGTTGATGATAAGCTTGTTAGGCTACTGTAAGTGCAAGAAAACCTTCGCAAGTAGAAAGCCAATAAGTACTTTATCAAACCACGTGCTGAACAAGTATAAACATGTAGAAAAACAATATTTTCAACTGCTTTGCCCGCACTGTCCCATCCACTGCAGGTATGTTTTACACAACCACAGTACACCACAACGAAAGCTGTCTGTATGTAGCCTAACTGTTTATCTGAGTTTGCCACATATCTTAACATTTGTCAAATTCTTGTAAATTTTGCTACTGGCTGAGACAAACCAGTACCTCCTCTCTTCACCAGCAGTGCCTGCAGGCAGTCAATCACATCAGCAGTAGAGGACAGGAGACAGGATGAAAGACTGCCTGCGCAGAGAGCAGCTGCGCACACACGCTGTACAGTCCCAGAAACATGTTGTGATGGCAGTCAGTGTATGACTTTAGAGTGCAAGTATATGACTACTTCCTGGAGGCAGTATGTACCAGTGTAGCCCCAGTACAAATCAAACTCGAAAAAGAATAACTATGAAAAAGAATCGTTCATTAATTTTTTGCCAGCACCAGTTCAGACTAATTCTGTTCAAGCATAACCAAACCCTAACGACCACACAAGCATCTAAACTGACCAAAATGGCAGTTGCAGGTTTGTTTTTAAGGTGTCTAGTGTGCTGCAGCTGACAAGCTTATTGGCTGTAGAGCCTGCAAACTGACATTAGCAGTGCACTTTTACCCAGTGGATGTTTATTTGGTTGTTGATTCAGAAAGCAAAGCCTAAGAGTCTACAGCCATGCTATCGACTCTGTAAGGTTTTACAATAGGCACAGTGAGGTCAGTGTGTTCACAATGACAATGCTAACATGCTAATGTTTAGCAGGTATAAGATTGATTGATTGATTTATTGAGTGTGCAGTTTGAAACATTGAAGATGCACTGCACCAGAGTTAGCTTGAAGCTAGTTTGCATCTGTAGTCCCCAACAAAAAACATACAACAGCACATCAACAAACAGTATAAAGCAAAAAAAAAAAAACAACAAAACAAAACAAACAAACAAACAAAAAAACACACACAGAACACGCCATATAAAATACAAAATACAAAACTACACACAGCACATCACATACACCCACAATGTCAATTAGAATTTGTCAAATTTAAATCAAGACCATAGGTGGAGTTTAGACTCAATGGTCACACAGCTGATTGGTCTTTAGTAGATTTTTTAATTTGGCCTTGAATGTATAGATTGAACTACAGTTCTTGATATCATCAGGTAGGCCATTCCACTGAGTTGTGGCTTTCACAGAGAAAGCTGACTGCCCAAATGCAGTGCGACAAAATGGTATGGTACAATCTTGTATAGAGTATATTCTGGAGGATCTAATAGAACTTACTGAGCAAGTGTACAGAATGTAATGTAATAGTAATGTTAACCATTTTCACAATCCTAGTGTAGCATGTCAGTATGCCAGCCACAACTGGCTGGTGGGAATGTCATTAGTTTTTTAGATACTTAGGTCATAAACCAAAGATTTGGATAAATTTTGAACTGATGATGGCGCTAGATGCAAAGTCAAAGGATCACCAAAGTCAGTAGGATTCTTCCTTTCAAAATTGCATGGCAATCCATTTAATAGTTGTTGAGATGTTTCAGTCTGGGTCAAAGTGGTGGACAGACAGACTGACCAACAGATTGACATTACCATCCACAGAGCCATACCACTAACAGTGAGGAGGTAAAAAATAAAATAAACTGTGAAAGGTAAATAGAAGAGTAAAATAAATAAAGTTTTACTTTTTTTTACTTTATATCAACTGATTGGAGGAAAGGTATAAAGCTTTATGCTTGCTTTTATGTTCCATTTTCATTACCTCTATTATTTATTAATGCAATGTGTATATTTTTGACTTGTCTGATCTTTTACTTCTTCAGGTGCTTTAATATCACAGAGGAGCTTTAAACATATTTCTGCAGACAAGCTGGTATTTGCCTTTATTTGTTTTATTTATCTTTATTTTATTGCTTCATAATTCTTTTTCATAATGTTTTTCTTTTACTTACTTGTTTGTACAGATGTTACGACTGGCTTGCTCCTTCTTCCGTTTTTCAGTTGTGAAGAAACTTGGAGGGAGTAACAAACCCCCGGCTTCAGGCTGCTGAAAGTCAGGCCGTTTGTGTTTGTTGTCAGCTCTTGCACACAGCTCTCTTCTTCACTGCAACAAGTCACAATGTAGTTCTCCACTTTACCAGCGGGAGTGTCCCAAAGCAGAGAAAGTGACTTACTGCTGACCTGATAGACTGTAATCTGCGCAGGAGGGCTGGGATCTGTGGGAACAATATAATAGTTTCAATTATAATTGAAAAGTTTCCTCTATATTTGTACTGTTTGCCTGCCAAGTATGGCATCAGATTTCTATCATATGTCGCAAGCATGGTAAAACATGCTCACGAGCATATTATTTCACACATGCAGATATTATCTGACAGTCGCACGGTATAAGTCCTAACATAATGAGAATCAAAGAATGGCACCTGCCTGTTTAGAACTAAGCAGCAAGCACACCAAGCAGCCACCACAAAAGAGAGTTTCTGCATGGTGAACGCTGGAGGGCACACACGCGCTCACTAGTTCAATCTGCTCTCGAAGCTGAGTTCTGCTTGCATGAATAGATCTGACTCTTGACAAGATCAAACTGCAAACTTGTCTACATTTCTCTGAAGGTCTATGCTAAGGGTGACATTTATTTGCTTTATTTTTGCCAAGGATAATAAACTTGAATCATTATGAATGCCCGTTTTCATCAACTATTTGAGGGCAGTGATACATGGAAAACTCTCAAAACAGAAATGGATCAGTGTTGATGGTATTTGAACGAGGGACAGAATGCCAGTCATCAGTAACTAGCCAATGCAAGAGCCTCATAATGTTGTCTGTGTACCATAGTTATGATTTTCTGGTTTTATGAAGGCCTATTTATTTATTACAGTGTATAGACTGTATGTCAGCGGAATTTGACCATTAATATATTAATTACAAGATGATTTATTAATGAGTTTTCATTTTTTTTCTTTTTTTTTCTGTATTTCTTGTTATTTCACCTAAAAGGCAACTAGTTTTTACTTGAATCACAATAGATTTTTATGTTCTTAAAACATGTTACATTCCAAATTTGACTTGAAATATGCAACATGATGAACGAGGATTTGTCCAGACGAGTTGTGCGTTAAGTTTCCACCTCAAGGAAGTTGGTAATATTACCAAACAATGTCCATAAAAATCTTTCTATTAAGATGAAATTTGCCCCTGTTGCCTTTCACTCCAGACTAAAAGTAACACTGAAAGCGTGTGAAAGCTCACTAGATTATGATGAATCTGTGTCGGACTGTTGGGAACTAGATTATGAGTCCTAAATAATGTATGATGATTTTTAACCATTTTTGTGTTATTATTGTACTTCTATGTAAAAGAATAAAGTGAAATATTATTGGGTTATTTTTGTGGGAAGATTATTTTGGTGTGGGTTTCAATCTGTTTAGATGCAACTATACATTAATTTTTCTGGATAGACCTAACTCTAATCTAGATCACATTTATTAATTCACCTTAACACTTCTACATTCGCTGTAACACTGTTTTTCTGATAACTGCCTCATAAGTAACCCTGTGTGTCCATGCAGCAGCCCGGGCTGTCAGTAGGTGGTGCTGTCTGTTATGTCTTTTCTCCTTGCATATTTTATCTGGTGTCTTTGTTTTTATTTATTTTGATTTGATTGTATTTAATTTTATTTCTTTGACTGTAAAGCACTTTGTGAGCGATGTCTGTGAAAGATGCTATGTAAATAAACTTTGCTTGCTTGCTGTTGCTTCATGATCTGAGCAGCCAGGCTCAGTACTCACGGCTCACTGCAGGTTGATGAGATTTATGTACATTAAGTCCATCATATAAAAATAAAACATCATGGTAATGATATGAGTAATGTGTACTCAGCTGTTGGGAATATATCTAAACACAAATGCTCTGATTTAATGCTGTCCTTTTTAGTCACATGGCCAAACTGTCTGCCTGTTCAGTTAATGACAGCTGTTAGTCAAGGTGCGAGGAGGTCCATGTGGGTGTGATCGTGTTGAAATATTATGACTATTACATTATTATTATGATACTAATATTATGATATTTTTATACAGTATATGGTTGAAAGTGACAACTCATAAGAGAGCCAGTGCCTCCCTTGGTTTCTGCCCCCAAATGGCCACGTCAGGTCTGTTTGTTCGAGCAGACCTCAACTGACAGCAGCTTGTGAGAGTGTGTGTGTGTTCTCCAGTTCTCGCCAAGCAGAAGCTCTCTGGCCTGCAGTGGCTGCTTTGTGCGCTTCCTGCTTCATTCTAAGCACGCAGGTGCCACTCTTTGTTTGTCCTTATGTTTTGTTTCTTTCTCACAGGTGCCTGCATCACTCTTGGTTGTTTAATTTGTGCGTGAGGATCTATGTTGTGTACCAAACGCGAAGCAAATTTTCCCCACCCGGACAATAGGACCCAGCACGGTGATGTTACTGAAGCTCAGCCTGCCTGCCATGATGACGGCTCAGTCTTCCTGCTAACAACAGTCATACCAACATTTAAGACATTATCGACTCTTCTCTGTTCGTTTTGCTGTAATAACTTGCATTAAGCCATCTCACGAAACTCCCCCCAAAATTATGTTGATTTACTGCACTTCCCAGACGAAAACTATAGACCTTAAAGCGGTAAATAAATTTAGATATTGCTAATTTGCGTCTAATTTTGCATTGACTTTGTATGTAATATCATTGCACGAAAAATTTGCTTCGCATCCGGTGTGAGCACACCATTATACCGTGTGAGTGGCAGTTAATATCTGCGTGTGTGAAATACATTTGCCCAATTTTGAGCGTGTTATATCGCGCTCGCGACACATGACATAAATCTAACACCATACATAAGAGCTGTGGAAGACAGAAAAGTAACATACAGGGAAACATGTATGTAACATAAAATCACCGCACACAATTTGTACAAGTACACATTTTGCAACCTCTTTAGTCTGACATAAACCTGAATACTGTATCATGAACTGACAGAATATCTCAGTGTAAGAAGTACATTCATCTATGTTAAAGTTCTGAGGAAACATTTGTTGAGCTCAACAACCACTCAGCCAAAGCTTTACTGTATTGATAAACAATTTAATTTTAATTCCAGAATTTCAAATTTACCTGTGAAGACAGATAGAGAAGCTGTTTCGCTTTGATTTCCATTTTCTGCTCTCCTTGTGATTCTGAATGTATACTCAGTCCCAGGATGCAGTCCATCAACATTTACAGCGCTGGAGTCTTCCACAATCACACTTCCTCCATGTGTGTCACCGGAGTAATCTATATGTAGTTTATACCTAACAGGTGTCAAACCAAGAGAAACAGTCTCAGTGTCGGCATGGAGAACTGTTACTTCTGGTGGAGGAACATCTGTCATAAGAGAAAAGAAGAAAAACACCTCTTAGGAACTCCACATTACGCCATGTTTTAAGTAATAAAAATGTGTACAATTTATTGACTTGAATAGTATTTATTTATTTCTCTCTGCTGGACAATAGATTGCTTAAGGCTGACATTCTACACCTGCATCACTCACACTTACAGTCAGACTGGGGTGTTGCAGGAGAGTCTCCTTCCTCACAGTCAAGGAAGGCATCTGATGCATCATACAGCTCCTTGATAATTGAGAAAAATATGCATTTTTGATGTAATGAATCAATCAATAACTGATAAAAAAAATATGTATTTGCCATGTAATTTCATTATTTTTATTTTTTTCAATAATCCATTATTTTGTTTACCTCCTCTTCCTCAGTGTTATCCATTGTGGGTGCACTCTCAGTCATCCCACACTGCTTCTCACTAAAAGTAAAAGGAAAGAACCCTGTAAGTTTGCAGCCAACAACACTAACAATAACACAAACAATATGGACTAAAAGCAAGAATCACAACTGTAATCTGCTGTTAAGGCCAGATAAAAACAAAAAAATAAAAAGAATCCGCTGATTCATGCATCTGTTTCAGGCTATGAAATAACTACCGCTTTTTTGCTGCAAGTAATATTTTTCCAGTGGCACAAGTATTCACATCTTTTACTTAAGTAGATGTAGCAATATGTAAAAAATACTCTGTTACAAGCTAGGGCTGCATTCATGAATCTACCACTTTACAAACCTATTCTTACATGACAGAACAGAAATGATCAGCAAAAACAGTAAAGGTATTTGTTATGCAGACAAACAGTCCTCGTGAATAAGTTAATGTTACTGTTAGGTAGTTTAATCTATAACAATATATCATGTTTTATGAGCCAATCATTTGTTTTGAATGTAAAATCAAGTAGTAACTATAGCTGTCAAACATAGTGGAGTAAAAGGTATAATATAGCTATGTACATTGAGTGAGCTACAGAATAAGTACATGTACTTAGTTACATTCCATTACTGTATTTTTTCATGTTTTCTTTTGCTTTTTTCACTTTGCTTTACAGGTCACCCACATGTGTAAGCAAAGAAAAAAAAAACACAGAAGAAGCAATAACATGGTGACCTACCTTTGTAAGACTGATTTGTCCATGTCACGATGACATCCTTCTTTTATCCAGGAGTTTATATCTACTCTATATGCAATATGTTGTAATAGGTCAAGAGTTTGGCCTCAAATTAAAGCACTGCGCCCTCCTGCGAATGCCAAAGCAACACCTCAGGCTTCTACTTTTATACTGCAGTTGGGTGCAGTCGCTTTCTGTGTCATTTCCTAAGAACAGTTGGCAGTTATGTGAGTTACAAGAAAATGAAACTTAACTCTCTATTTGCAAGTCCAAACCACATACTAAACTTCTCTGTCCCCATTAAATGTTTTTTAAAAGAAATATCATACTGTAAAGGGATTGAACTTAAACATATACTAAATAAAGGGTTAAGTTGATATGTTTCATTAATAAGGACAAGCTACTTTTCATTTTATTAAAATAACGTAAGAAACAACAAAAATATGACTTTTCTGTGTATATTTCACTGGTCTTAATGGTCTGCTCATAGAACTTTGGATTTAATTCATATGTAAGTATTAAACACTATATGACTTTATGTTACATATTAATCGTTCGTCTTTCATAGCTCATCTTTTCCTGCCCACAACTTCTTATTACACACCCTGCTGTGGGGGAGGGGTGAGTTTCCTCCATCCTGTTTGTTTTTTTTGCATTTTCTCTTCCTAATAGAAGAAAATGCACAAACCCTAACATGTGTAGCAGCTCTGATTTCAGTTTTTCAGCCTGACGTCTCCCTTTTTCCAATTTGTTGGAATTGATTTGAGGCATAACTTGACTGAAGCTTGGTACACCTTTTTGTAATACATGTAAGATATTATTCAATCCAGATCTGCATGACAGATGAGTTAAAAACAAGCCACAATATAGACATCACAAGTAAACTATAAGATTTTTTTTTAACTGATCAATATATTTTCCTTAGATCTTGATATGACTTGGTATCAGCAGTAATAAAATAAGGAGCACAAATGTAACACAAGATGACTTTATTATACATTTAAGCAAATTAATTGCAGTACTAGGTGAATGAATGTGGTATCCTACATTAGCATAAATAAAACTGTTATATCAGATGTTATTGTTATTAACACCAGGTACCATGTGGTCAAATCAGGATGGTGCTGAATGCCCCTCCACCCTGAGACTGGTCCCCAGTGTCTCCACTGCCATCTCTTTATGCAGCTGTTGAAATAAAATGAAGATAAGATCGAACGTCATTGATATCAGGAGGGAATTTAGCATTACAGCAGCACAAGAAGAAACCTTAGAATGTGATACAAATAGAGAAAAAAGTAATAATAATAGAGAGAGAGAAAAAACAACAAAAAAGAATTTGTTTTAAATTTAGAATGATGTATACCGTGTATAACTCTAACTGTTGGGCATAAATATACATGCAAAACAAATTAATTATACTGCAATTATCTTAAATCCAGATAAGGTGGAACAGTATAAAATAGTAGATACAGTATGTTTGGAATTAATATTAATAGTCTGTTTTATAGATTAGAATTTATACACCCTTTATGCATAATGAATGAAGTATAATGTGAAGAGAAACTATATACAGTACATACAAAAATAAACATACATATGTACTGTATATTGTGATGTTTCTATACAACATATTAATATAAATATGCATTACATATAATAAATATGAGATAACAGAATAAAACAGTACAGTAGCATAGTGTAAAAATGATATGACAATATAAAGAAGGACAGTATATTATGCTATTTTACAGTAACATTGTAGAGTTGTTCGGTCATAACGTGGTATGGAGTAAGACATTTAGTGGTTGCACTAGTAATGATAATATAATGAAAGTCATAGTGGACAAAAAGTGCATTGCAATAACTGTAACAGCACAGTAACTACTGGGTTCAGTATATGTACTGTATATGGGGAGGGTATGTAAGCCAGTGTATGGTTGAAAAGAGGAGTGGAGGGAGGTCACACCTGGCTCGATCTGGGGTCACAGTTGCTATTGTGCAGTCTGATAGCAGTGGACATCAACAAGCACCTGAAGCGTTCTGTCTTACACTTCAGTTGAATGAGTCTGTTGCAGAAGGAGCTCCCCATCTCCCATCAGCCCAGTTACAACCTGACCATAGAACTGATCCTCTTTACCAGCTTATTTAGTCTGCTGGCATCTTCTCAGCCTTGATGCCACAAGTTTGATCATAACTGCAGTTCAGTGACCCACTGCAGTCTTGTGGCTCGCACAGCTGGGGCTGTTTGGTTTATTCTTATTTCAACACACATGAAACACGTTTACATGAGTCACATCTCACAATGTAAAACACCCACACAGCTTAAGCTGTGTTTCTACAGCAAATGTGTGTTTTCTCTTGTTTCAACATTCTTTGTCAAATGAAAAAACCCAAGACTTCAAATAAAACATTAAAGACATTCATAACTGATTTTGTCTCTTTATTTAAGTTAATAGAAGTAAGTAATGTAATCATTTAATACACAGTCTCTGGTACATTATGACAATACCACATACATGCTGATATTTTAATTAATTTAAAAATGTAAGTACATGGCACTAGATACTTCACAGAAAAAAAACAAAGTGATGTGAGTTTGAAAAACACAAACCTTACTTGATTTGATTTTGAAAACTTTATGTATACATGTTGACATATGGATTAAATTATCTTTTGATTCATTAAGAAAAAAGAAAATATTTGACACCAAAAACTTCACAAACACATTGACAAACAATTCTATATTCTAAGTAAAAATCACATATCAATCATAATTTGATCCAAAAAAACCTTTCTATCCTGCATACATGTTGACAATACCACATATATTCAATCTTTCATTTAAAACTGTATATATTTCATATATCAGATACTTTACTGTCAGTTTGATACTTTGAATAACTGCGTACATCTTTCCAATTGCAATATAATGAAAGTAATCGGTTGCACAAAATCATAAAATGCAAGCTCAGATTTAATGATTGCAATGTTGTAACATGTGCTCCTAACATATGTTGACTCAAAGAATAAAATAGTCTAAAGAATAAAAACATTTTTTATTAAACACGTTACATGAAATCGTAGGTAGAAGTGAGCACTACATGTAGTGATTTTTTCTTTTGTTGTAGTTAAATATCCTTGTCATCTTATATACACTATGTTACTATTTCTGATTCTCTTCTATGTTAAATTTTTTTAAAAAGCACGGACAATATGAAAGGAGGATAAATGAACATAAGTAGGAGGATGTGCAAATGTGTAAATCACGAGGAGGAAATGTTAGTCGTTTCTCATTTGATGTTGAATGACTCTTTCAGGCTTACTTTTGCCTGCTTAAGTGTGATATTCTTCCAATTTGGAGGAATATCAGCAGACCTTGCTTTATATGCATTAGCAAATTCATGGTTGAACTTTGCCATTACATATTTCCAGTAGTCTGAGGCCTCAAGGCTTACATCTGGAGCAATTTTCCAGTCTGGAAAAATTTCTTTGTAACGCTTGTAAGGGTGCCATTCATCCTTAGTAGCATCGCAGCGGAAACATGCGTCACTGATCACAAGAGAAGAACATATGTCAGTGACAAGTTTTTCTGTGGCATCCCACCTGTATCTACCAAAACCCTCTGGCCGATGTAGTGAAGTCCAATGCTCAGTATGTGCTTTTCCTCCTGCCTCACAAGGCGCTTTGCAGAATGGACACTGTTTACCACATCCAATCAGTCTGGTGAAAAGCTCATTCTGAGGACTCACGTGGAGATTTCTTAGTTTCATTTCAATGTTTGTCTTTTTAAACTTCTCTCTAAGAGCTTGGGCCATCTCCTTCACGCACTGTGTGAGCCAGTGAGCAAACTGTTCCTTGTCAGCATTGTTCAGGATCATGAAAGCTCCAAGAGCATCCTGGGAAATGACCAGTTTATCACCAAGTGCTTTGCAGATATCTTCAACAAATGTCTTCAAGTTGCCACTCCTTCCTGTTTTGGCCTTGTTGATGACATTGTTTATGCTATTGATACTTGACTGAACGTGTCGATCCTCAAACTCAAACGCTTTAGACGGGTTAGAGAAGTGTTCTTTTATTTGGTTGAGTGTCCATTCCTTTACATAACCCTCATATGAGCAAATGTAGCGCCGATAGTTTTCAAAGTCATCCTTGGAGAGCAAATCCTGTAAAACTGAATACTGGAAGAATATCCGGGTGCTGAACTGATGGCATGTCAGCATTTCACCAATGATGTCAGGACCCAAGGAGCGGTTGACAAAGTCCTCGACTGCAGGCTTCAAGCATCTGTCAGTGAATTCTTCTGCCTTCTTCTGGCACTGATTTCGTTCGTTGAACACATCTTTGAAATCAGCACAGAACTTTTCTTTGTTTTGTTTGAGGCATGTTTTGGGATCATTCACAAGTATGAAATCTTCATGCATTTTCTGAAATGTTCTGGCTGCAAATCCACAAATGTACTGTTTCAGAGAAACTTCAAACTCAATGTCTGCCTTCAGATTTTGGTTGTTTTGAAGCCTCTCATCAATCATGCGTAGGATCTCCAGGATGTAAGTTTCATGGTAATTGGTTTTTCGTTCCATTTTCTGTATCAAAATGTCTTCACAAGCAGCTATGATGCTGTCAGCCATTTGTTGCATAGCCACTACTTGATCTTTGTTAAACAACTTTTTCACAGTGTGTTTAAATTGGTTGAAGGCTCCTTCAACTGTAGGCTTATATTTGAAAGGCACTTGTCCACAATTTTTCAGGTCTTTTTTATTCAGTATTTCATTTGCATGACTGCCCTTATGTGAGAGATTTGCTCTCAAGTTGTGAGATACACTGGTGAAGACATCTGTTACCTTTTGTTCACAAAAAGATAGTTCCTTCAAAGTTTTATCCCACATCTCATCAAATTCTTTGTCTAGCTCTGTGTCTGTCATCTTGACTTTTTTCTTCCGACAGTCCTCAATTAATGCACACACTCTCTCCTCTAATTGTTTTGTGTGATTCTTCTTGACTCTATCAAGTTCTGCCATTCCCTGTTTGATTTCTGCTGCTGCTGTGAGCTGATTGAGTACAGAGCTCTGAATTTCTCGTCGAAGGCTTTTTGCACTGTTTGAGAATTCCTCTTTGTATCCTTCAACTAGGTAGACATGACCCTCTGTTTGCTTGAAGTACTTTGTCAGGTTTTCAAGAAGCTTTGTCTCCCATTTAGACAGCACTGTGCAAGCTTCATTTTTCAAACTTGTGAGAAGTTCTCTCATGTCATGTTTCTCTGATTTCAAAGCAAATTTCCCAAAATTGGAAATTCTTGTTTCAGCATTTGTGACCCAGGTGTACATGTCTTTTTTGAATTCCCATTCCCATTTGTTGAACTCTGTGCAAAGCCTCATGTAGGCATCAGCCACGAGGCTGTTTCTGAAGCTGAAGATGAAGTTTTCATGCTTTACTGCATTCCAGAGGCTTGACATCCACTCTGTAAACTCAGAGATTTTGTTAGCAGATGAGTTACAATTTCCCAACATTTGGATGATGTTCTTCTTGAGCTCATATACAGCTTCACTGTACCCTGCATTGACTGGTGCCATTGGTGGGTTTCCATTCCAGAGTCCAGGAATGTACCAGTTCCCAGTGTCTGGACTGTACTCCATCACATCAGTGAAGCTCTTGTTCTCCTCTTTCTTTTCCATTTTGGCTGCTGCCTGGGTCATCTCATTTAACTGTTGCAAGAGCAGTTTCCTGTCTCGTAAGTTCTTCTCATGGGCTGAAACATCTGACACATTCTGGTGAACAAACTGACATTTGGGCTTTTTGCCTACCTCCTTCATCCTGAGAAAAGCATGCACAACTATTTGTAGGATGTCTTTCATTTCTGTTGAATTCTCCATTGCAATATTGATAATGGTGATATCACTCAGCCCCACAACAAGTGTTGCAAGCTCATTGTCATGCTCATGGCTATCATCCAGTTGTGCAAGCTCTGGTGACTTTAAGCCCTCGGTGTCAATGATCACCATGAAGTCACAGTTGAGTACTTTTTTGACATCTTCATTGACTCTGATGAGCAACATGAATGCACCTCGAGTGCATCGACCACTGCTGACGGCAAACTGGACCCCAAACATTGTGTTAAGGAGAGTGGACTTTCCTGTGCTCTGAACTCCAAGAACTGTGACCACCAATATCTTGCTCTTAGGAGACACCAAGGCATTGAGCTGAGAGAGAACATCACTCACCCATCTGAGAGGTATGTTGGATGCATCTCCGTCAACAAGCTCAAGAGGAAAGCCATCAAGTAACAATCCTGCACAGAGTTTTGGAAGATGCTGTAATTGTTGACGTGATGGGTGTGTTTCTGGAAGGGAAACTGAAGCTTCATAGATTTGACCCATTTCACGGAAGAAGTGCTCAGTCCCCAGTGAGCTGTTGGAAAGTTGTCTGTCAATGTCTTTAATCTCTTCTTTGTTGTCAGAACTTTTGCATTTCTTTTTGTACTGCTCCCTGAGACCAGACAGTTTTTCTCGAGATAGGTTATCAAGGTTTATACGCATCCATTTCAGGAAATAACACCTCTCTATTCCTGGGCTTGATACTGCGTTGATGAAGCATGTCATAGCAGTTGATATGTCATAAGAGTTCTGTTTTCCCCGAAGTTTTGTTTTCTGTACCTTAAGATTACCTTTGTACATTTCTATGTTTTCAGATCCAACTTTTTGAAGACGAAATTCTTCCTTTTCTAAGCAAGTCAAATCTTTCCATATTTTCCCTTGCCTGGGAAGCTGAGCTTCTTTGTATTTAAGGGTGTCATGAATTTCTGCAGTGATGGCATCTGCATTTTTCTTGGCAGTCTGGCACTCTGGAGAGTCTTCATCAACCAAGATTCCCAGTTCATGGGCAATGTCAGTCATCTGCTCTATTCGCATTGTCTTCTTGGAGCTCTCAACTGCATCCCTGACTGTTTTCCGCAGATTTGACACAAAGTCTGCATCATTCATGCGCTTAGTCTTCAAAATAATGTTGCTGTTAGTCAAGCCCAACTTGGTTGCTACATTTTTCAGAGCATCTAAACTGAACTGCTTGCTTTGATGGTTGCCCACCAAGTAGATCTGTGCCTTGTGGTGTTGGTTGGTCAGTAGCCTGCACTCAGAGTCCAAATTGTCAAAGAACACAAAAACTGCTGTAGATGTCTGACACAAAAAAGAGTATTGTGTTTCAAATGAAGCAATGTCCCCACGAAGGTTAGCTACAGCAACTGGCTCACTGAAAAGATCCATGTTTTTGTTTCCACAAGGGAGGTACCAAGAAATTCCAACCAATCCATTGGATATTCTCCTTGGGCTGTCGCCACACTCCATATTGCAGTGAACAAAGGTGTCATGGTACTGCTGAGAATTGCTCAAAAGCTTATTGAGAATCTCTGACTTGGACAAGGAGCATTCACCCAGTCTCACAAAAGATATCATTGGAAGATTCGAGAGAACAACTCTGTCTTCAATGAAGCCCTTGGATTCAGAAAGGGACTGAGGTCTGTACTTTTTAACAATGTCTCTCATGGCCCACAGCATGAGTGTGCACTGTTCTGTTTCACAATTGGGAAGCAGTAGAGGCACAGAAAACTGACACATAGACATTTTGAGTGCCATTTCCTGCTGTACAAAACCATCAGAACACAGAAAGAGAGCAGTGATTATGTCGAGGGGGTTTAGCATATCACCTGAATTTGGACTGTTGAGCAGATTATCAAGATCTAACCCTGTATTCCCTGATGAAGCATCACAGTTTGAGTCACATACTGATGTACATTTCACATTCCTAGCTGTCACATTAACCATCATCAGTTTCTTCAGAAAATACCATGGAAGATCTGAATTACGCTTGACAGGTTTATCAGTAATGGTCTTCTCATTAATCTGAAGTATTGTGCTCAGGGATAGCTTCTCTTTGTAGTGCTGCTCCAAGCCCAGATCCTCCAATAAGCTTTCCATTTGTGTCTCTGTGAATATATAAACAATGATTATCAAAATCAGGATTATCAAAATCAGGATTGCATTTATAATTTATTAATTAAACGCACAATATGTAATTTCAGCCACTAGGGGTCTCTCAATCAAAACAAACAATAACAATCAAAACGGACTGTTACCTTGATTAAAATTAAGGATAGTGTAAGTACACAACTTAACAAAATATATAACATAGGTCTAGTTGTTTTTAGACATTTTAATGCGGAATAGTTACATATTATAGCTTTAATGTCAAACTTGCTGCCAATTCTTTAACAGTATAGGCTGGCTGCTTGCTAATCCACACCAGTTTGTCTTCTGTTTACCACTTGCATCAATCTGTTGACACTCACCCTTGTAGCCAGTCTGTGGTGTTGGTGGAGTGTCCTCTGCACTGTACAGATCAACAAATGAATCTTCATCACTGACGTCCTTGACAAATAAGAATAAGAATATGCATGTTCAGGTGTGTTCAATCAACTCATCCAGTCATTAGGTGATAGCTTCTCACTGAAAATAATAAGAGACAATTTTGCAATTTTATTTTAATTTCTTCTTCTGAAGATGTACAAGGAGCAATTTACCTCCACTGTGGAAACACTCAGTCATCCCACGCTTCCAGTGCAGATATTCAAGCTGCTTCTCACTGAAAGTAATAAGAGACAAATCTGTAAGGCTTTATTACCAAAGAAGTTTAAAATACCATGCAGCCTGCTTTACTATGGACCCAAACCAGAAAATCCTTGCACAAACCTCAGCCAGAACCACTGCTTGCATGGGCATATATGGACCATTTCTAATACTGGTGGACTCAGGGGGGAGCAGGGGAGGCAACCGCCACCCTGGTGCCCCTGAGGACAACAAAATACTGTGAAAGTGCCCTCTAAGGTGCCCCCACAGTAGAGCAAACATTATAAAATTTCCCCCAAGGTGCCCGCACAAAGGAGAAAACACACCAAAGGGTAAATCAGGATGCAGTGCCCTATAGAGTGCCTCTCTATATATGACAATCTGGAATGAAGTGCCCTCATAGATGCCCTTTCAGTGGAAGAACATGTGATAGTGTCCCATAAAGAACCCCCACAAGATGTAATGCAATGCCCTATGAGTTGTTGTTGTAATGGGGTAAGCTGGAGGTTCTGTATGGTTTCCTCTGGGATGCCACGAGTTGTGAGAAAACATGATGTCATGATGAAATTTAATGAACAAAAAACATGGTGAATGTGCTTTATAGGGTGCCCTATATGTGAGAAAAACATTGTGCCCTCCCGCTGAAGAACATGAGATACTTTGCCCTATAAGATGCCCTAACGATGGAACAAACTGACCATTATGGTAGAGATTAATGTATTCTTTATGTTTGGCTGACCATTAGGTAATTAAAGCACCTTTAAAAACAGTTTGTAGTTGTTGTAGCTGACATTATTCCATTCAATTGATTTTGGTACAGTATTACTCACTAGTTTGCTCAGCCACACCCATTTAGATTGTTCTGTTGTCTTTGGGTCAGCACAGCCTATTTTAACAGTAAAAACTGCATCAGTCGACAATCATTCTCAAACTGAAGCTGCTCGAGACCCAGTTTGGAAAAAGATGTGGAGAAGGAAGGCTCTCAGATCTTCTGCTGTTGTCCATTGAGAGGGACAACGCAACTGACCATAACAAGGTCATTAACATTTACAAACTCATGGCAAAAAGAATTCTCCTTTGATTTCACTAATCTTGCTTCATGTTTCCCTGACAAGACTGCTCAAAACAGCTAATTCTCAAAATGTTAATAGTTCCATGTTTTTACCACAGATGTGTTTGAGAAAAAAACATTTAAAACATTGCCCATTCCCTGTATTTTATTGCAGAGATATTAGTAAAATAAATGTTTAAAGAGTAAATACTTTTTAATACAAAGGTATTGTTTTCTTTATATTCTGAGTCACCCTATAAAATTTTATTCTTAATTGGGAATGAAGCCTTTTTACCAAACATGCATCGTTGCTCTCTGCTGAAGGGGGCCCATTAAATGTATCCCCTCAGATAGTCTGAGTCCCCCACTGATTTCTACACTCTCTAATCCTGTGCAGTGTCATGGTGGGCTGGAGCCTATCTACCATGCAGTAAGAGGAAGGAAGTAGAATACAACCTGCATCATAAACAGGAAGCAGGTTACAACAACATGCACAAATATCCACACTGACACTCATATTAACACTTGCAGGCTGTAGTAAATTCACTGACATGTTGGGCTGTGGGAGAAATCTGGAATAGTTGTACATTATTTTCCAGTTCACAACGATCATTTATCCCAGTCAGCCTTTAAATATTAAGGGTTTGAAAATATGTGATTGATTATCTGTGTCCTTGCAAATACAAAATACCCACAATTTTTTTAAAGGCATAAATACCGATTTGTCGTGCGCAGACATTATTGTTTGGGTGAAAAAAGTGGCATTAAATTACTAAACCGCCCAGAGCCCCTCTCAACCTATAAATAGGATCGCAATCTCCCTTTATGATTGAAATTTGCCTGGTGAGTATCCCGCAGTGAATACTTCAATTGTTCTAAATTCAACAAATATAGCTGAGAATCTGGTCTAAAAATGCGGGCTGTCTTTTTCTGCTGAACTTGTGAAACCAGACATTGTTATGATTTTTAAGGCCACCGGTTCTGCAGAGACTTTCCAACAATGCCTTCGCGGTCCGCAGTATACTATCATCGGTATATAGAGGCCGGATGAATACACATGAATCATTAAAATCACTGCATTAACGATGATAATGTTTTCTTTAGTATCTCTGAGAAGACTCGTGGGTAACATTTTCAGTTGCCCCGCCTGGTATAGAGACTGAGACTGTGAATAAGATCAGTTAAACAAATCGATATCATCTGATATCGATCATCTGAGAAAGATTATAGTCAACCAAACATAAAAGAATCAGGTTTGTCAATAAAAAATATTGAAAACATTTAGAAGTAAAAAAAAAAAAAAAAAGTGTGCATGATTCAGCAGCACGTGCGAGGCTGAAGTTGTCACAACAAGGTTGAACGGACAAGTTTACTGAGTATCAGATTACATTCATAATCTGTTGTGCGAACACTTAGACATTGTTCGGCTTGTTTTTCAGGTCCTCCCATCATCACATAACGGACAAATCACATCAGTGACGAAGCAAAATTATAACTCACCTTTAAAGAGAAGATTTCCCCATAGTAAAAATGCGTTCTTCTATCCAGGAGCTGGTTTCAACTAAACTGCAGTACTTGTTCAAGCGTCTATTTGTCCTGAAGATAAAGCGTCGAACATCACTGCATGCTGTATGCCGAGACGGTCCTCCAGAAGGTGCATGACTCTTTTATTCCGCTGGGTGAAGCCACTTTCACTTTTGGTCTCCAGAGAAATTTTCAGGATCACCTGGTTTCCCGGAAAACGAAACTTAATTTTACAGTAAATCACATGATAAAACTTAAAGCCACCACAGATGGCTTAATTCATGCACAGAGTTGTTTTCCCTGCTGTGCTGCAGAATTCAGTAAAAATATGTGGAGACCACGAGAATCACACAATGCTGATTTCATGTCACAGTTTCTCCATAAAATAAAGGAATATACATGTAAACACAAAGTCTTCCACATGATTATTGTCTGACATACACAAACACATTTTGGTGCAGTAATAGTAATAGCAACTAAGTAAGCGATATAAAAATGATGTACAGTACAACTGTATTTTAATAAGCAAATGAGAGGAAATTCCACCTGGATTTATTCTAAATTTTAAAAAGCACAGTTTTGTCATGAATGACTTTTTAAGGAATTAAATCAAAATTCAATTAACTAATTAATATAAACCACTTTTTTTTTTTTTAAACTTCTGATTCATGTTCATACTAAACCTACATGGGTCTGATCATTAACTGGTTCACCTGCTATAATTGAAATTTTAATGCAGAGGGAGATCTGCATTTCAATCACCCTTAAAAATGAAAGTAGACATGGTGATAAAATGATCCAAGTGGAGAATATGTATCTTCACTTTTTGTGTAGACTAAACTAATGATTGTAGTTTTTTATACAGTTACAATAAATAGTCTCAATGGTCAGAACAGTACATTAAACATCATGAATAAACATGCTGTGAACAGTATGTGGAGCATTTATTTTTATACTGTCCTAGATATCAACAAGAGAGACAGACACTTAAAATTACACTCCAAAGGAATCACATGACACTTGGTATTAGAGAAATGTTGCAGAGGAGTTCAGGTGATGTAGGGTACAGGGATATTTTCAGATTTTTAGAAAACACAGGAATTAATAGAAGAATTGAATGTAATAGTATAGAAACTTTTGTGGTCTATACTCCAATCCAGTAGGTGGCTGTAATGCGCCTAAAAGGTGTTTGTCAACCGCCATTAAACAACAGAAGAAGAAGAAACAGTCTGTTCTGTTGGTACCATTGATGTATAAAGAGAGTTCTCTTCATACATCAATGCGTGGTGCTAGATAGCCGCTGTTGAAGAAAACTGAACCGGAAACATCATTAGCATCGACAAAGTGTTCACTTGTTGCTGTCGTCTGTAAGCGTTTTAATTGTTTGATTTAAGCTAAACGTTGGTTTTTGGACAAGATGAGATGTTGTTATGAAGCAAGAAACACGTTTATTTCCATTCACTCACACGTGGGACATAATTAAAACGAACACATCCTGCCAGTAAAAATGTCTCATTTGCATTCAGCATCTTTCACTATTTTATCACACTTTATAGACAAAAATGATGAATCAAGATAATGATAAGCAGAAAAAGAGGTAATGATAATAATCAATCAGTGGCAGCCCTACTATGGTGTGTGTGTGTGTGTTTTGTTTGTTTGCACTTGACTGGGTCACAACTGGGGACTTTCATCAGCACACACACCAGTTGATTGGGGACACCTTTCCTTTGGGGATGAAAACCACTTTCCCCAATCAGATTTAATTTTTATTGAATTCAACATGCTCCAAATTGTATTTTGGTCTTAAAATCTCAATTGTCCCTAAAAGTGACTTTTTTCATATTTTTTATGTATGTGTGTGCCCCCCACCCACCCAATCTGTGTATAAGCAAGTCAAGACCTCCCTGAAGTCTAAACATGCGATGATGCTGTTGTAATGTGATGTTGTAATATGCACTTTTTTTTTTTACATCTCTTACTTTCTATTTTTCTGTATATATTGTTATATATTGTAGTATAATATTCTCTTTTTTAAAACATATTTCTTATTTTCTACTTTCTTATCATTTCTCTATACATAAGTATATTTCTATTCTAGAATGGGAGCAACTGTTACATGACCCATTATGTGGGCTTCAGCACACATCCACACACACTCTGAGGGACATGACAGAGCCGCGCAACCCAGGGATGTCCTCCATCCCTCGGACAGCCCCTGTACACACGGGATGGACCCAGTAGAGTACACCCTTCGGAAACGGCTCCCTCGGAAACTCCCCAAGAGACGGAACGATGTCTACGTCAACATGAAGACGTATTTCCGGGCTCAGCTGGCACGTTGTCAGAAGCTGCTGGAAGGTGGGGGTCACAGGGAGATCTGTGTCCATGGCCTGGGCCTGGCCATCAACAGAGCTATCAACATTGCCCTTCAGCTGCAGGCCAGCAGCCAGGGGGCGCTGCAGCTGGCAGCCAACACCTCCACAGTAGAGCTTGTGGATGACCTGGAACCTGAGGACCCTGATGAGGCTGGGGAGCCCATGACACGTACACGCAACAACTCGGCCATTCATATTAAGGTTTTCTACCCTGACCCACAGTGACTTGGATAGAGGTTTCCCTCATGTGTGTCAGGCAGAGGTTCTCTATTAGTCCTGTTTGTTGCCTCATTAATCAGTAGACACATATTACAGAGTTATCTGATGGGGCTGAGTGTGTGGAGACCTATGACGGCAGCAGCAGAATGGAGCGACATACAGTGTGTTGGCTGTACATGTATCAGTAAACTGTGTAGGAATACTCCAGTTGGACTGAATATATTATGCTCTTTTGTCACGAGTTTTGTGTCTTGTCAAAAATTGTTAGTGTCATCACTTTTTATGTTTGCATGTCTTGAAGCAACAGTGATGTTTGCCAGATGAAACCTCAATGTAATTTAATACTTGTCGACATGTAAATGTACAATTGTCTTTAATTTTAAGGCCTAAGAGCAGCACAAGTGTTCACAGTTTCATGTCTGTTTTTAAATGTAGAAATATTTAGGAAAAACTGAGAAAGTTTACAATTCAGGTAGGTGTTGTTGTAGTGAACCTCCACTAGATGTCAGTAGTTTGCTACACATACACATGCCAGGATGTTATCATTCAGCAATCTTGCTTCCATGCCACCATGTGGCAACAACATACTCTCAAATAATGTTTATAGCATGTGTACACATGTGTTCAGTGTTACACATGAGAACATGAGCCCAACTAAAATCCTAAAGATCTGACACACACAAAAAAAGACTGGAGCTTAAAAGTAGAAAATCTGTATAAATAGCAATTATACAACTTATAAAATATATTAACATTATATTAACAAATCTAATAAAAGAGACTGTTTCTGTGAGGCATGGTTGAACAATGTTAAACTCATGTGGGTCAGGCTTCATTCATTTTTGCAGTGATATTGGAAATAGATGCCCTGTCGCAACCTAACAGGCCTCCAACTTCTAGGTGCAATCAATATTTTCTAGGTGTTCCACTCCACAGTTCACTCTAAAGATATGAGTTTAGGGGTCAGACTCACTGGAAACAGACACATACACACTACGTACAGATTTAAACTTGCAGTCTTAACTCACACACACAAGTACATCCACACACAAAGTGCAAGAGCAGTGCTTCCCAAAGGCCTCATTTTGGTCATGATGTGCTTCACCATTTCCATGTTTGACATCTACATTTCAAGGTGCAATCATCTCAGAGTGTGTGTGGGTCTATGTGCTGAAGTCCAAATAATAGCTGAGAAATAAGTTGAGGAACTGTGGTCATAAGAATAAACCTGAGAGGTAGATAGAAACATGATGTAAAGAAAGAAAAAGGTAAAAATGATGGAAAGAGGGAGACAGAGACAACAAAAAAGATTAAAATTAGAATGATGTATACAGCATATAACTCTAACTGATGGGCATGAATATATGTGCCGAAACAATAGTGCAATTATCTTAAATCCAGATAAGGTTGGACAGTAGATAGTAGTAGATACAGTATGTTTGGAATTAATATTAAAAATCTGTTTTATAGATTAGAATTTTTACACCCTTTATGCATAATGAAGTATAATGTGAAGGGAAACTATATACAGTACATACAAAAATACACATACATATGTACTGTACATAGTGATGTGTCTATACAACATATTAATATGAATATGCATTACATATAATAAATATGAGATAATAAAACAGTACAGTAGCATAGTGTAAAAATGATATGACATAAAGAAGGACAGTATATTATGTTATTTTACAGTAACATTGTACAGTTGTTCAGTCATTCTGTGGTATGGAGTAAGACATTTAGTAGTTGCAGTAGTAATTTCAATATAATGAAAGCCATAGTGGACAAAAAGTGCATTGCAATAACTGTTAGCACAGTAACTACTGGGTTCAGTATATGTACTGTATATGGGGAGGGTATGTAAGCCAGTGTATGGTTGAAAAGAGGAGTGAAGGAAGGTTACACCTGGCTTGGTCGGGGCTATTGTGCAATCTGATAGTAGTGGACTTCAACGAGCACCTGAAGCGTTCTGTCTTACACTTCAGTTGAATGAGTCTGTTGCAGAAGGAGCTCCCCATCTGCCATCAGCCCAGTTACAACCTGACCACAGAGCCGGTCCTCTTTACCAGCTTATTTAGTCTGCTGGCATCACCAGCCTTTTGTCAAGTTGCACCCCAAGGCCCTTGTAGGAGTCCCCCATCTCTACTACCTCTCCCTGAATGATAACATTGTGTGTTACCTACAATCCAAACTCTTGCCATCAATGCAAAGTACCTTGTATTTTTCTGATGTGTTATGATGATGAAAACTAGCCAAGAGTAATTGAAATTTTTTTACCATAACTGCAGTTTAATGACTCACTGCAGTCCTGTGGCTCACACAGCTGGGGCTGGATTTTGGTTTATTCTTATTTCAACATGCATTAAACACGTTTACATGACACTCATCTCACAATGGCAAACACACACACAACTTAAGCTGTGTTTCTACAGCAAATGTGTGTTTTGTCTTGTTTCAACATTCTTTTTCAAATGAAAAAACCCAAGACTTCAAATAAAACATTAAAGACATTCATAACTGATTTTGTCTTTTTACTTAAGTTAACAGAAGTAAGTAATGTAATCATTTAATACCACATATATGCTGATATTTTAATTCATTTAAAGATGTACATACATGGCACCAGTAACAGTATGTAACCAGTATGTATACATGTTGACATATGGACTAAATTATCTTTTGATTCATTAAGAAAAAGTAAATATTTGACATTAAAAACTTCATAAACATATAAACAAACAATTCTATATTCTAAGAAAAGTAAAAATCACATATCAACCATAATTTGATCAAAAAACAAACTTTCTATCCTTCATACATGTTGACAATACCACATATAGATTGAACAATCTTTCATTTAAAACTACATATGTGACATCACATATTTCACTGTCACTTTGATGCTTTGATTAATTGCATACATCTTTTCAATTACATTATAATGAAAATCAACAGTCACAAAATTATACAATGCAAGCTCAGATTTAATGATTTTAATGTTTGTAACATGTGCTCCTAATATTTACATTGATTTAAAGTATTTAAACATGTCTTTATCAACATCAATATACAGTTAAAGCAGATTATTTTTATTTAACATATCAAATGCAATCTCAGTTAGAGATGAGTGCTCAAAAACAATACTATTTGTGACCCCTCTCTTTCATATAAAACAAACCAAGATCAAAATATTCATTGGACAATGATAGATGAACATAAAGAGGAGGATGTGCACCTCTGTAATGTCAAATCACTTGAGGAGGGAATGTTAGTAGTATCTCACTTAATGTTAAATGACTCTTTCAGGCTAGCTTCTGCTTTCTTATGTGTGATATTTTTCCAGGTTGCAGGAATATCAGCAGGCTGTGCATCGTATTCTTTAGCAAACTCATTGTTGAACTTTGTCATTACATATTTCCAGTAGTCTGATGCCTGAAGGCTTACATCCGGTGGAATTTTCCAGTCTGGGAAGATTTCTTGATAACACTTGTAAGGGTGAGATCCATGATTTGTGGCTTCACATAGAAAATTCTTGTCACTGGTCACAAGAGAAGAACATATGTCAGTGACAAGTTGCCCTGTCCAAAGAAACCTGTATTGTCCCAGACCCTGTGACCGATGTAGTGAAGCAAAGTGCTCAGTATGTGCTTTTCCTCCTGCGTCACAAGGCGCTTTGCAGAATGGACACTGTTTACCACATCCCATCACTTTGGTGAAAAGTTCATTCTGAGGCTTCACGTGGAGATTTTTTAGTTTCATTTCAATGTTCGTTTTTTTAAATGTCTCTCTAAGAGCTTGGGCCATCTCCTTCACGCACTGTGTGAGCCAATGAGCAAACTGTTCCTGGTCGGCATTGTTAAGGATCATGAAAGCACCGAGAGCATCCTGGGAAATGACCAGTTTATCACCAAGTTCCTTGCAGATATCTTCAACAAATGTCTTCAAGTTGCCACTCTTTCCTTTTTTGGCATTTTCCATGGCATTGTTTATGCTTTTGATACTTGACTGAAGTCGTTGATCTTCAAACTTAGACACCATAGATGGGTCAGAGAAGTGTTCCATTATTCGGTCAAATGTCCACTCCTTTACATAATCCTCATATGAGCAAATGTAACTCAGATACTTTTTAAAGTCATCCTTGGTGAGCAAATCCAGTAAAACTGCATACTGGAAGAAATACCGGGTGCTGAACTGTTGGCATGTCAGCATTTCACCAATGATGTCAGGACCCAAGGAGCGGTTGACAAAGTCTTCGACTGCAGGCTTCAAGCATCGGTTGGTGAATTCTTCTGCCTTCTTCTGGCACTGGTCTCGTTCATTGAACACATCTTTGAAATCTGCACGAAACTTTTCTTTGTTTTTATGCAGACATCTGTAAGGATCATTCAAATGTATGAAATCTTCATGCATTTTCTGAAATGTTCTGGCTGCTAAACCACAGATGTGCTGTTTTAAAGAAACTTCAAAGTCAATGCCTGTCTTCAGATCTTTGTTGTTTTGCAGCCTCTCATCAATCATGTGTAGGATCTCCTGGGTGTAAGTGTTATGGTAATTAGCTTTTCTTTCCATTTTTTCACTTATAAACTGTGTGCAAGCAGCTATGATGCTGTCAGTCATTTTTTGTACAGCGACTGTGTGACCTTGAATGTTGAAGAACTCTTTAAATCGGTTAATGAATCCTTCAGCTGTATATTTAAAAGCCTCCAGTCCACAATCTTGCAGACTTTTTTGGCTTAATAATTCACATGCACGACTCCCCTTATGTGAGAGATTTGCTCTCAGGTAGTAAGACACACTAGTGCAGACATCTGAAGCCTTTTGTTTAGAAAAGGATAGTTCCTTGACCGTTTTAGTCCACATCTTCTTCATCATTCTTTGTCTAGCTCTTTGTCTGTCATCTTGACTTTTTTCTTCCGACATTCTTCAATTAATGCACACACCCTTCCCTCTAATTCTTTCGTGTGATTCTTCTTGATACTATCCAGCTTTACCATTCCCTGTCTGATGTCAGCTGCGGCTTCGAGCTGATTAAACACAGACCTTTCCATTTCTCCTCGAAGGCTCTTTGAACTGTTTGCAAAGTCCTCTTTGTATCCTTCAACTAGGTAGACATGACCCTCTGTCTGCTTGAAGTACTTTGTCAAATTTTCAAGAAGCTCTGTCTCCCATTTCGACAGCATTGTGCAAGCTTCACTTTTCAAACACGTGAGAAGTTCTCTCATGTCAGGTATCTCCGATTTCACAGCAATTGTGCCAAAATTGGAAATTCTTGTTTCAGCATTTGTGACCCAGGTGTACATGTCTTTTTTGAATTCCCATTCCCATTTGTTGAATTCTGTGCAAAGCCTCATGTAGGCATCCGCCACTAGGCTGTTTCTGAAGCTGAAGATAAAGTTTTCATGCTTTACTGCATTCCACAGGCTTGACATCCACTCTGTAAACTCAGAGATTTTGTTAGCAGATGAGTTACAATTTCCCAACATTTGGATGATGTTCTTCTTGAGCTCATATACAGCTTCACTGTACCCTGCATTGACTGGTGCCATTGGTGGGTTTCCATTCCAGAGTCCAGGAATGTACCAGTTCCCAGTGTCTGGACTGTACTCCATCACATCAGTGAAGCTCTTGTTCTCCTCTTTCTTTTCCATTTTGGCTGCTGCCTGGGTCATCTCATTTAACTGTTGCAAGAGCAGTTTCCTGTCTCGTAAGTTCTTCTCATGGGCTGAAACATCTGACACATTCTGGTGAACAAACTGACATTTGGGCTTTTTGCCCACCTCTTTCATCCTGAGAAAAGCATGCACAACTATTTGTAGGATATCCTTCATTTCTGTTGAGTTCTCCATTGCAATATTGATAATGGTGATATCACTCAGCCCCACAACGAGGGTTGCAAGCTCATTGTCATGCTCATGGCTATCATCCAGTTGTGCAAGCTCTGGTGACTTTAAGCCCTCAGTGTCAATGATCACCATGAAGTCACAGTTGAGTACTTTTTTGACATCTTCATTGACTCTGATGAGCAACATAAAGGCACCTCGAGTGCATCGACCACTACTGACTGCAAACTGCACTCCAAACATCGTGTTAAGGAGAGTGGACTTTCCTGTGCTCTGAACTCCAAGAACTGTGACCACCAGTATCTTGCTCTTAGGAGACACCAAGTCACTGAGCTGAGAGAGAACATCACTCACCCATCTGAGAGGTATGTTGGATGCATCTCCATCAACAAGCTCAAGAGGAAAGCCATCAAGTAACAATCCTGCACAGAGTTTTGGAAGATGCTGTAATTGTTGACGTGATGGGTCTGTTTCTGGAAGAGAAACTGAAGCTTCATAGATTTGACCCATTTCACGGAAGAAGTGTTCAGTCCCCAGTGAGCTGTTGGAAAGTTTTCTGTCAATGTCTTTAATCTCCTCTTTGTTTTCAGAATTTTGGCATTTCTTTTTGTACTGCTCCCTGAGACCAGACAGTTTTTCTCGAGACAGGTTATCGAGGTTAATTCGCATCCATTTCAGGAAATAGCACCTCTCTATCCTTGGGCTTGATATTGCATTGATGAAGCATGTCATAGCGTTTGACATGTCAGAAGAGTTCTGTTTTTTCCGAAGTTTTCTTTTCTCTACCTGAAGATCACTTTTGTACTTTTCTATGTTTTCAGATCCAACTTTTCGAAGCCGAAATTCTTCCTTCTCTAAGCGAGTCAGTTCCTTCCATGTGTGACCTTGCAAGGGAAGCTGAACTTCTTTGTATTCAAGGGTGTCTTGAATTTCTGCAGTGATGGCATCTGCATTTTTCTTGGCAGTCTGGCACTCTGGAGAGTCTTCATCAACCAAAATTCCCAGTTCATGGGCAATGTCAGCCATCTGCTCTATTGGAATCTTTATCTCTGATTTCTCAACTACATCCTTGACTATTTTCCGCATATTTTTGATAAAATCTGCATCGTTCATCTGTTTAGTCTTCAATATGAGATTTTTAGTCAATCCCAACTTGGTTGCTACCTTTTTCAGAGCATCTAAACTGAACCGCTTGCTTTGATGGTTGCCCACCAAGAAGATCTGTGCCTTGTGGTGTTGGTTGGTCAGTAGCCTGCACTCAGAGTCCAAATTGTCAAAGAATACAAAAACTGCAGCAGATGTTTGACACAAAAAGGAGTATTGTGTTTCAAATGAAGCAATGTCCCCACGGAGATTAGCTACAGTGACTGGCTCACTGAAAAGATCCATGTTTTTGTTTCCACAAGGGAGGTACCAAGTAATTTCAACCAATCCATTGGATATTCTCCTTGGACTGTCGCCACACTCCATATTGTGGTGAACAAAGGTGTCATGGTACTGCTGAGAATTGCTCAAAAGCTTATTGAGAATCTCTGACTTAGACAAGGAGCATTCACCCAGTTTCACAAAAGATATCATTGGAAGATTCGAGAGAACAACTCTGTCTTCAATGAAGCCCTTGGATTCAGAAAGGGACTGAGGTCTGTACTTTTTAACAATGTCTCTCATGGCCCACAGCATGAGTGTGCACTGTTTTGTGTCACAATTGGGAAGCAGCAGAGGCACAGAAAACTGACACATAGACATTTTGAGTGCAATTTCCTGCTGTACAAAACCATCAGAACACAGAAAGAGAGCAATGATTATGTCGAGGGGGTTTACAGTGTCACCTGAATTTGGACTGTTGACTAGATTGTCAAGATCAAACTCTGTATTCCATGACATAGCATCACAGGTTGAATCATATGCTGATGTACATTTTACATTTCTAGCTGTCACATTAACCATCATCAGTTTCTTCAGAAAATACCATGGAAGGTCAGTATAACACTTAACAAGTTCTTCACTAATGGTCTTTTCATCAATCTGAAGTATTGTGCTCAAGGACAACTTATCACTGTAGTGCTGCTCCAAGTCCAGATCCTTCAATAAGCTCTCCAGGTGTGTCTCTGTGGATATGAATGATAGTGATCATTAAAATCATGGTTGGTTATTTTAACAAACTAAGCATGGATCCAAACTTAATTGGTGCATAGAATAAATACATTTGTAATGTTGATTACCCCTGGTAATTTGTCACAATGCACAATTATTATCTTTACTGATATCCTTCGATAAGTATAAAGCAATCATAAGGGTGTCAGTTGCAACAAGGCTTTAGTTAATCGGCATACTTCACTGTCCTATTTCCCAGCTTTGATGCATGTCAACTTTTCAAAAAAGCAACAAGAAGGTCCCAAGATTGGCTCAAGGGAGATATTTACTAAGCCTGTAACATATTACCTTCCATGGCGCAAACCTTTGCGTTGCCGCAATTTTTTAATTTAGCAGGGTACTGAGACTGAAAAGGACTGGAGCACAAAACAAAGTGTATTCTGCTGTTGAACATGGTATACTGGTTGAAGAGCAGAGACGTTGGATCTGCAAGTGCATAGTCATTCCGCAAAAGAAACACTACATGTCAGGAAATGTGAGTTAAATATCCTGATGTTGCCAGCTCAGCAAAAAGATCAGTGATTGAATGAGTTATGAAAAAGCAGTGGGAGAGTTTTGGTAAAACTTGTAAAGTCCTTTCTCAATATTGTTTTTGTAAACAGATAATATAACAGTTAATAACTAAAACTGCCTCAATCATGTTGCGCTGGATTGGGGCAGCTGTGAAACATTAAGTCAGGGAAAACATGCAATCTGCAAACACAGAAATCTGTGAACATCTCTCAAGTTGTATTTAAGGATGTCTTGAATTTCTGCAGTGATAACCCTCATATTTTTTTGCCATTCTGGTACTCTGAACAATCTTCATCAAGCAAGATTGCCAATTCAGGGGCAATGCCAGCCATCTGCTCTAATCACATCTTCCACTGTGAAAAGGAAAAAGGATCCGTTGCGTCTCTTTGTATCCGCAAGTTGGTGCTCCTGTCAGTGTTGGAGCCTGCCTGTGAGAGGCTTCAGTTGGTTAATGTGTGTTTTTAAAACTTATTTCAGGACTATGCTCAGTTTCTCTGAGAGAGGAATTTTTGCTGCAACACAGTGTGACATCACCCAGGAAAGTGTTGCGTGGGCCAATCACATACATGCAAACGCACATTCCGGATAGATTACTTTGTAGCATGAAAGCCTTATTCCTGCTGCTTACCTGATGATCGATGATAAAAATGCAAAATCCAGTCTGTGAGTATTACAAACCATTGTGCTGCTTTTTTGGGGTCTGTAAATACATTAACCTGTTCATTGTCTTGCCATACCTTAAGTAACACTGTATCAGACTATGTTTTTAAAAAAACAACTGAAGAAACAATACTTGCACAAAAAGAAAATGAATACCCCACAAATAGTATTTGAACATTTGTGTGTGAATTTCCCTGGCTTCACATAATTAAATGCCCATTCATTTGTATTGTGAAATCAGTACAAACATTTTCAAATGTAAATAAATGCATGGAATTTACCAAATATTGTAAAAATAGATAAAGCTGCTGTGCTTTTCCTATTGTGTCAAAATGTCCATTGTGAGAAAGATCTAGAAATTCAGTATGCAAATTACACTTGTTTTTTAGTAACTGGTAAACACTATCTTGAGGTGTCCCATGGTTCTTGCATTTCAAGTAATGTAATCTTACTCATCACTACCTTTAATCTCAAATCACATGAATGAGGAATACAGTGAGACAACAAACAAGCATATTTTCTTGATGAGTGTTCATTTAAAGGCCCTGCATACACATTTTGTCAGTAGTAGACTGATTAGACCTCTGTTGAGGTTGATATTAGGTGGACCTATAGTGGTAACCTAAAGTAACAGCATTAAATGGCAATGGCAGTAAATCACAGTATGTCCTGAGAAGAGGTGTAATCAAGCAAAACAACAGAAATCGCCAGGGCAAGATGTGTGCAGGGACTTTAATGTAAAACTATTCACTTAATTAAGCTTTAAAAATATTTCTGCAGACAGGCTTGTTTTTTTATTATCTGTTTTATTCTACTTTATTTTTATAATCCTTTGCAGAGTCAGGCTATTTCCCTTAACTCAGTTAACTTTGTGACTTTATTTTGAGTATTTCTTTATAATTTGTTTTTTCATTGTAATGTTTAACTTTTACTTACTAGTGCGGGAAGATGTTACGACTGGCTTGCTTCTTCTTCCATTCTTCAGCTGTGCAGAAACTTGGAGGGAGTAACACACCCCTGGCTTCAGGCTGCTGAAAGTCAGACTGTTTGTGTTTGTCGTCAGCTCTTGCACACAGCTCTCTTCTTCACTGCAACAAGTCACAATGTAGCTCTCCACTTCACCAGCAGGAGTGTCCCAACGCAGAGAAAGTGACTCACTGTTGACCTGATAGACTGTTATCTGCGCAGGAGGGCTGGGATCTGTGGGAACAAAATAATGGTTTCAAGTATAATTGAAAAGTTTCCTCTATATTTGTGCTGTTTGCCTGCCAAGCATAAGAGGTGTGATAGACAGAAAAGCAATATACAATCACCTCACACAATTTATACACATACACATTTTGCAACCTCTTTAGTCTGACACAAACCTTTATAACAAAAACTGACTGAATATCTCAGTTGTAAGAAGTACATTCATGTATGTTGAAGTTATGAGGACATATTTGTTGAGCTCAACAACCAGACAGCCAAAGCTTTACTGTATTGATAAATAATTTCATTTTAATTTCAGCAACATTTTTTTATTTCAGATTTACCTGTGAAGACAGATACAGAAGCTGTTTCACTTTGATTTCCATTTTCTGCTCTCCTTGTGATTCTGAAAGTATACTCAGTCCCAGGATGCAGTCCATCAACATCTACAGTGCTGGATTCTTCCACAATCACACTTCCTCCATGTGTGTCACTGGAGTAATCTATATGTAGTTTATACCTAACAGATGAATCAGTGGGTGTCAAGCCAAGAGAAACAGTCTCAGTGCCAGCATGGAGAACTGTTACTTCTGGTGGAGGAACATCTGTCATAAGAGAAAAGAAGAAAAATACCTCTTAGGAACTCCACATTACGCCATGTTTTAAGTAATAAAAATGTGTACAATTTATTGACTTGAATAGTATTTATTTATTTCTCTCTGCTGGACAATAGATTGCTTAAGGCTGACATTCTACACCTGCATCACTCACACTTACAGTCAGACTGGGGTGTTGCAGGAGAGTCTCCTTCCTCACAGTAAAGCTCAAGGAAGACATCTTGTGCATCATAGAACTCCTTGATAATTGAGAAAAATATCCATTTTTGATGTAATGAATCAATCAATAACTGATAGGACAGTATGTATTTGCCATGTCATTTCATAATTTTTATTTTTTTTCAATAATCCATTATTTTGTTTACCTCCTCTTCCTCAGAGTTATCCATTGTGGATACACTTTCAGTCATCCCACACTGCTTCTCACTAAAGGTAAAAAAGAAAGAAGCCTGTAAGTTTGCAGCCAACAACACTACAATATAGACCAAAACCAAAAATCACAACTGTAATCTGCTGTTAAGGCCAGGTGAAAACAAAAAAATAAAAAGAATTTGCTGATTCATGCATATCTGTCAGGCTATGAAATAATTACTGCGATTCATTTTAATTGAATACCTTACAGGTGGAAGCGCTGAAAGGTGATAAAAGACCGCTTTTTTGCTGCAAGTAATATTTTTCCAGTGGCACAAGTATTCACATCTTTTACTTAAGTAGCAATATGTAAAATACTCCGTAACAAGTAAGGGCTGCATTCATGAATCTACCACTTTACAAATCTATTCTTACATGACAGAACAGAAATGATCAGCAAAAACAGTAAAGGTATTTGTTATGCAGACAAACAGTCCTCTTGATTAAGTTAATGTTACTGTTAGGTAGTTTAATCTATAACAATGCATCATGTTTTATGAGCCAATCATTTGTTTTGAATGTAAAATCAGTGTAATCACTTAAGTAGTAACTATAGCTACTCAAACGTAGTGGAGTAAAAGGTATAATATAGCTATTTACATTGAGTGAGCTACAGGATAAGTACATGTACTTAGTTACATTCCATTACTGTATTTTTTCATGTTTTCTTTTGCTTTTTTCAGTTTGCTTTTCAGGTCACCCACATGTGTAAGCAAAGAAACACAGAAGAAGCAATAACATGGTGACCTACCTTTGTAAGACTGAGTTTATATCTACTCTATATGCAATATGTTGTAATAGGTCAAGAGTTTGGCCTCAAATTAAAGCACTGCGCCCTCCTGCGAATGCCAAAGCAACACCTCAGGCTTCTACTTTTATACTGCAGTTGGGTGTAGTCGCTTTCTGTTTCATGTCCTAAGAACAGTTGGCAGTTATGTGAGTTACAAGAAAATGAAGCTTAACTCTCTATTTGCATGTCCAAACCACATACTAAACTTCTCTGTCCCCATTAAATGTTTTTTAAAAGAAATATCATACTGTAAAGGGATTGAACTTAAACATATACTAAATAAAGGGTTAAGTTGATATGTTTCATTAATAAGGACAAGCTACTTTTCATTTTATCAAAATAATGTAAGAAACAACAAAAATATGACTTTTCTGTGTAAATTTCACTGAAGTTAATGGTCTGCTCATAGAACTTTGGATTTAATTCATGTGTAAGTATTAAACACTATATGACTTTATGTTACATATTAACCGTTCATCTTTCATAACCCACTTCTTATTACACACCCTGCTGTGGGGGAGGGGTGAGTTTCCTCCATCCTGTTTGTTTGTTTTGCATTTTCTTTTCCTAATAGAAGAAAATGCACAAACCCTAACATGTGTAGCAGCTCTGATTTCAGTTTTTCAGCCTGACGTCTCCCTTTTTCCAATTTGTTGGAATTGATTTGAGGCATAACTTGACTGAAGCTCTAATTTCTGATTGAAGTAATTATAACAAGATTTTCAAACAGTTCCAAAGAAGTTGGACTTATCACAACTTTACCAACTTCTTCACTTATGCATGATAGATAGGGATATTAGGACTGTCAGTTTAATCTGCAACGTTTTATGAGCCAATCATTTGTTTTGAATGTAAAATAAGTATAATTAGTTAAGTAGTAACTATAGCTGTCAAATGTTGTAGAGGTAAGGTACAATATTTCCCTCTGAAATGTAGTGGAGTAACATAAAAAGTCAAATATAATAGAAATACTCAAGGAAAGTATAAATAATTCACATTCTACTTAGATTAAGTGGGCTACAGGATAAGTACATGTACTTAGTTACATTCCACTAATGTATTTTTCCATGTTTTCTTTTGCTTTTTTCACTTTGCGTTTCAGGTCATCCACATGAGTAAGACAGAAAAAAACACAGAAGAAGCAATAACATGGTGACCTACCTTTGTAAGACTGATTTGTCCATGTCACAATGACATCCTTATTTTATCCAGGAGTTTATATCTACTCTATATGCAATATTTTGTAATAGGTCAAGAGTTTGGCCTCAAATTAAAGCACTGCGCCCTCCTGCAAATGCCAAAGCAACACCTCAGGCTTCTCCTTTTACTCTGCAGTCAGGTGCAGTTGCTTTCTGTGTCATTTCCTAAGAACAGTATGTGGTTATCCATGTTATAAGAAAAGGAAACTTGACTGCAGGTCCAAAGAATATTTGAATGCATGACCAAAACTGTGTGCCTCCATTATTTTTTTTAACACACTGTAAAGGGGTTGAACTTAAACATATACTAAATAAAGGGTCGTGTTGACATGTTTCATTGCTTGTTTTCATAGACAGAGACACAGATTTTATCAAAACATGTAAGAAACAAAAAAATATGGACCTTTCTGGATGTATTTCACTGAACTTAATGGTCTGCTCATAGAACTTTGGATTTAATGCATATGTAAGTATTAAACACTATATGGCTTTATGTTACATATTAACCGTTCATCTTTTATAACTCGCCTTTTCCTGCCCACAGCTTCTTATTACACACCCTACTGTCGGGGAGGGGTAAGTTTCCTCCATCTTCTTTGTTTGTTTTTGCATTTTCTTTTACTAATAGCAGAATATGCACACGTGTGGCAGCACTGATTCCAGTTGTTCTGACAGAAATTTACTGAACCTAAATAGTTTTCATGTCGGCTCCACGTGAAGAAATCAACAGTGTTTATATTTATTGATTCACTGACTTTATTTAGCGAGTGAATATGCCTGTAGTGAAACAGGCGAGCTCACAGACAGACTGGGAGCCTTGATCGGAGAAGAAATATTTAAGATTCTGCACTATTTCTGGGTCAGCAAATTTGTGGCATCGACCAACTTAACTCGCTTGTACAAAAGGTCAGATTGAGTTGTTGAGTTGTAATCCCTCCATAGAAGCGTTCAGATGACACTCAAGTGGATTTGATCTACTCATCAGAGGCTCGTTCAAGTGACTCAACTTGCAGCCAGTGTTCACCTTCTATAACTATGGCTTTAAAATATAAATATAAATAAATATGGTTTCTTCTAAATTTTTTCTTTGTCAACTTCATTTGTATGTCATATTCAATTATTTTCATTTATTGAAGAGTCACATTTAAGGAAGGCTGTGTTAAACTGAGTTAAATTGCCATTTCTGTGTTGTTTTGACATAAGCTTACATTTGGGCCAACAAAAATGTAAAATATTGAAAACAGTTAAACGTAAAAAAGTGTCCTCTGTGCATGATTCAGCACGTGCGAGGCTGAGGTTGTGACGACAAGGTTGAACAAAGTTTACAGTGGAAGCCCTGAGTATCAATCTGTTGTGTAAATAGCAATGCGTTATTCGACTTGTTTTTCAGGTCCTCCCATCAACACGTGACGGACAAATCAATGACGAAGCAACATTATAACTCACCTTTAAAGGGGAGATTTCCCAACGCTAAAATGCATTCTTCTATCCAGGAGCTGGTTTCAACTATACAGTACTGCAGCAGTTGTTCAGGCGTCTATTTGTCCCGTAGATAAAGCGCCACACTTCACTGCATGATGTATGCTGAGGTGGTACTGCAGTTGTAGATGCACTGCAAACCCTTTTATTCTGTTGGTTGAAGCCACTTTCACTTTTGGTTTCCAGATGAATTGTCAGGACCACCTGGTTTCCCAGAAAACGAAACTTAATTTTACAGTAAATCACATGATAAAATATAAAATCACCACAGATGGCTTAATTAATGCACAGAGTTGTTTTCCCTGCTGTGCTGCAGAATTAAGACAATTCAGTAAAAATATGTAGAGACCACGAGAATCATATAATGCTGATTTCATGTCACAGTTTCTCCATAAAATAAAGGAATATAAATGTAAACACAAAGTCTTCCACATAATCATTGTCTGACATACACAAACACATTTTAGTGCAGTAATAGTAATAGCAACTAAGTAAGCGATATAAAAATGATGTACAGTACAACTGTATTTTAATGAGTTGATGTTTCACAAACCTACAACAGCAAATGAGAGAAAACTCCACCTGGATTTATTCTAAATTTTTTTTTAAAAAAAACACTGCTTTGACATGAATGACTTTTTAAGTAATTGAGTCAAAATTCAATGAACTAATTAATATAAACCACTGAACAGATGCCTTCCTTTATTGTTTTTTTTCTCCTTTACCTTCTGATTCATGTTCATATTAAACCTACATGGGTCTGGTTGTTAATGGGTTCATATGCGATTGTAACAGGGCTAATCTCACATTAATCTTAATTTCACTTGCATAGTCCCCGCCCGGTCACGTTTACCTGGCTGGTCAGATAGGGAGTTCTGACTTTCTATTCGAGGTACGTGTAGTAGTCTTCATGTTAAAATGCCAGCTTTATCATTGTATTAATAGCAGCAATTGTAAACATCAGGTGCAGATAACCCCAGCTCTGAGTACCTAGATCCGTGGAAGACGGGGTAGATCCCACCTGTAGAGGTAGGCGTTGTTTGTTTGCCCGTTAGTTCTGTATTGAGTCTTATTGAAAAGGACGGGAGTGGGGGGGGGGGCATTAGAGCTGCGCCATAATTGGCAGGTGTGACTATAATAGTGGTAGGATGAAACAATTAAGTATATATCATATTGAAGGTCACGTCTGGATATTTGGATTTTGTTCTTTGTTTTTTTGTAACTTTTCTTTTTTTTCAGGATAGTTTGCTACTGTTTTGCTTATAGCCTGTTCTTGCCTTTTTGTTTCCTTTTTGTTCTTGTTGCTTTTGCTTAGTTCTATTTAGTGTTATTTTTGTCTCTTCTGGTTCAGTATATTTATTTAACTTATTTGTGGTACTGCTTTATTTCTGTTGTGAAGTGAACGCACTGCGCCCGCATGATCCTGTCGACTGTACTTAATGCTGTCTCTGCGCTCCTTATACTTATCCGGGCTGTAGCCTACTGTTGGGGGCTCTGGTCATCTGGTTTGCTGTGCACCGGCATGCAGATGAGTATTGTAGACACCTAGGGGTGTTAGCTTACGGTGTGTGTATGCGCGCAGTGGTGGTAGTGCTGTGAATACATGGTTAAATAGAATTGGATAAAGCCTATCCTGCACCAGTCAGCCTGGCTTGTTAATTATATCTTTTTTTTTCTTTTGTAAGAGTGAGAAATAATTTAAATCTACAGCATGGCATGTGAGGATCTGCGTTTGGTGTTTTAAAATCTCAATACCTGCTTTGGCAGTTATTAATCTGCTTTTATATTAATTAAGTTGTCTCTAGTTGTAATGCAACATTGCTGCTCTTTAAATTTATCTTTTTAAATAAATTTTGATACAATTTGCACTTGAAGCCATGTCTCTGTTTAATTTTCTTTACACATCTGAGATCTGCATTTCAGTCACCTTAAAAATGAAAGTGGTGATAAAATGATCCAAGTGGAGAACATGTACTTTCACCTTTTGTGTAGACTAGACTAATGATTGTAGTTTTTTAACCTCTTAACACCGCTTAAGCCAGTTGTAAGCGGTAGCATCACACAGTAATGAGTAAAAGCAATTAGCACAATTTGGCCAATTGGAGATGATTGGAGAGGTTCGGGGACACCAGTGACACCACAAAGGTGAGGTCTGGAATTTTACACAGGTTGAAAAGACGTAGAAGGTATGTGGTGTTCTGCATAGTTGTGGCATAAAGCATGTCCTAATTATTGTTATTCAAATATGACTCATTATAGATGAGGACCAAAAACACTTTTTTGAGCCTTTTTTGAACTGATGTAGTTTTGTTTGTGTTTTGACCACATGCTAAACAAACACATTTCCAGAAACTAGAAGATGTCACTTGTCAAATGAAGCATGTACACGTATCATGGCCTTACAGATCTTCTGTTATAAGCTTTTCCATTTCAATGTTCCAAATAGGCGAAAATTCTATAAAAAGGGTGGATGTTAAAGGGTTAAACAGTTACTTTAAATAGTTGCCATTAATGATAGAAGTCGTAGGTCTGTTCAAAAGAAAATCCTACAGACAGTGGTTGACAGTAACTAATTTCATTTACTGAAGTACTGTACTGAAGTACAATTTTGAGGTACTTGCACTTGAGTATTTCCATGTGATGCTACTTTATACTTCCACTCCACTACATTTCAGAGGGAAATATTGTACTTTCTACTCCACTACATTTATTTAACAGCTTTAGTTACTCTTGAGATGAAGATTTGATGCAATGGATAATATAACAAGCTTTTTAGATACAACACATTGTTAAAGATGAAACCAGTAGTTTCCAACCTTTTTGGCTTTTGACGTCTTACAAAAAGCAATGTGTAGTCAGGGTCACATTTCAGAGATGCTGCTGCTGCTTCTGCATTACTGCCAACTACTACAATGGAGTGTGGACCAGCGTTTCTACCCCCTTTTACACCATAGATGTATTAAACAAAACAAACATGAAAATAGTGGAATAGACTCCCTAATCCAGTGATAAATACATTTTCTAGACTCAGTGACTGTCAGAAGATACTATTTCTTGTGCACAGAAAATATACAACTTGTTAAAGTATTTACTGCAAAGTATATGATGCATCTAAAACATTGGACAACAGAGAAGGGATAAAGTTTATTATTCCAGAATTAAATATAATGTCAAATGAAACGGTTAGTGATGACTTAGCAGTATATACAGAGGAACTGTTAGCTACTCTACTCACTCTAAGCTGGATAGAAGAAGTCAAACCAATCAAAGTTTTGATAGGTTGATTCCAGTAGAACACTACCATGTTTTAAATAAATGCAGTCAGATACAAAGCATGACATAGTACTTGACATAGCTCAAATAATAATCATAATTAAGAGGGCAGGAATAGAAATTAAATTCATGTGGATTTCTGAACATATTGGTGTGGATGAAAATGAGCTGGCAGATAAATATGCAAAAGAAGCAACCAGAAAAAGAGAAATAAGTACGGTTGTAAAATATAGCAATGCTGAGGTTAAAAGTATAATCAAACCAGAAATGAGAAAGAAATGGCAGGAAGAGTAGGATATAGGAAATAAGGGCCAAATAGAAATATAAAGGAGGAGACATTATATCAAAGATGAGGTTTGGTCTCAACAGTCTGAACAGTACATTAAACATCACAGACAAACACTCCAAAGGAATCACATGACACTTGGTATTACAGAAATGTTGCAGAGGGGTTCAGGTGATGTAGGGTACAGGGATATTTTCAGATTTTTAGAAAACACAGGAATTAATAGAAGAACTGAATGTAATAGTATAGTAACAGTTGTGATCTACACTCAAATCCAGTAGGTGGCGGTAATGCGCCTAAAAGCTGTTTGTCGACCGCCATTAAATAACTATAGAAGAAGAAACAGCCCGTTCTTCTGGTGCTAGAAAGCTGCTGTTGTAGAAAACAGTGAACCCGAGACATTAGTAGCGTTGAGAAAGTGTTCATTTGTTACTGTCGTAAGTGATCATTTGTTACTGTCGTCTGTAGGTAAGTGTTCATCTGAATGAACTATTAACGTATTTACGCTTCACCACGAATAACTCTGCTAATATCTGCTGCTGAGCTCATAGTGTTAGCTAATTTATCTGATGTTCGACTAACCGTCCCAGGTTCAAATAGCGTTTTTATTGTTGGATTTAAGCTAACCATCGGTTTTAGGAGAAGAGGAGATGTTGGTACGAAGCAAGAAACACATATTTATTTCCATTCACTCACACGTGAGACACAAATAAAACAAACACATCCTGTCAGTAGAAATGTCTCATGTGCATTCAGTGTCTGAGCACTGAGGTTAATTAACATGCTCATCTGTAACGTTACACACTATAAATGCAGAAATACAGGTTTTTATTCAAGTGCAGATGTTTGTTAAACAGTTAAAGGGGAAACATACAGAGTGAAGACACTACTGTTAACTGTGTGCCCTTGTTATATGTGGACAGTGAATATATGTGCAAATAACTCAACAAACTAATACTAGTAGTTTTCTTTTTGTGTTAATTTTCTACAGATGTACCTTAACATTACCACAGGGATTTAAATCTGTGTATAATCAGTGGTGTTTGGTTTAGAAGTGCATTTTTATGGTGATTTGCTTTTATATTTGCGTAGTTTTCCTACACTACACAAATATACACTCTAAGTATTCTCAGTCAACTTATTTCAGGATCTCAAAGATATAGAGCTGAAACATTTAGTCCATTGATAGATTGAGGGAAAGTTAGAAAGAAGGGCTACTACTTTAAGAGTAGAATCATTTAAGTCTGTTTTCGAGCAAAAATATCAAATGTTAACTACTTCCAGCTCCTCGGTTGTTTGGATTAGTCTGATATTCTTCTTATGTTGTAGTAAAATACATTTCTTTAGATTTCAGCAAGCAATTTTAAGATTAAACTTTGGGTTTAAGGAAATTGTGAAGGGCATCTTTCACTAATTTATCACATTTTATAAACAAAAATGATGAATCAAGGAAATGATAAGTAGAAAAAGAGGTAATAATAATAATCAGTCAGTGGCAGCCCTAATATGGTGTGTGTTTGTGTTTGTTTGCACTTGACTGGGTCAAAATTGGGGTCTTTCATCAGCACACACACACCAAATCCCCAATTAGACTTAATTTTTATTGAATTCGACATGCTCCAAAATGTATTTTGGTCTTAAAATCTCAATTGTCCCTAAAATTGACTTTTTTCATAAAAATTGTGTAAAACTCTGCATTGCCCCCTAGTAGAAGTGTGTGGAATTGCCTAGGACCCACAGGTAACCCCCATTATGCCTGATTATAAAGCCATGTAGCAGCAATTCAAGAACTCCCTTTAGTCTAAACATGCAATGACACTGTATTTATACTGTAAACTTATACTGTACATTTAAACTAATATTTTTTATTTATACTATTCTTGCATTTAACACATTTATACATCCCATTTCTCAGAATTATTATTTACACTGTTATATATTGATGTAAGATGCACATATTTTTTTTTTTTACATATCTCTTATTTTCTTATTTTTCTAATTTCTATTTTTTCTGTATATAATGTTATATAATGTTATTTTTATTTATTTATTTTTTAACATATTTCTTATTCTCTACGTTCTTATTAGTTCTCTATATGTATATATATTTCTATTCTTGAATGGGAGCAACTGTAACGTGACTTTTTTTCCCTCTGGGATCGATAAAGTATGACTGATTCTGATTCTGATGATAGCTTAGCAAAATACAGCTTGGCTCTGAAATGAACATTCCTACAGCAGAACGTTAGCAATATATATATGTGAGTGCGTGTGTTCAGGCTGGGGGTATCATGTTCTTATACAATCTGACCACAGTTCCTCAACTTATGTCTACTACTCTGTTTCCTCAGCTTCATTATCTGGGCTTCAGCACACATATCCACACACACTCTGAGGGAAATGACAGAGCCACGCAACCCAGGGATGTCCTCCATCCCTCAGACAGCCCCTGTACACACTGACTCCACCTCCCCGGCCGTAGAGATGGACCCAGTAGAGTACACCCTTCGGAAACGGCTCCCCCGAAAACTCCCCAAAAGACGGAACGATGTCTACGTCAACATGAAGACTGATTTCCGGGCCCAGCTGGCACGTTGTCAGAAACTGCTGGAAGGTGGGGGTCACAGGGAGATCTGTGTCCATGGCCTGGGCCTGGCCATCAACAGAGCTATCAACATTGCCCTTCAGCTGCAGGCCAGCAGCCAGGGGGCGCTACAGCTGGCAGCCAACACCTCCACAGTAGAGCTTGTGGATGACCTGGAACCTGAGGACCCTGATGAGGCTGGGGAGCCCATGACACGTACACGCAACAACTCGGCCATTCATATTAAGGTTTTCTACCCTGACCCACAGTGACTTGGATAGAGGTTTCCCTGATGTGTGTCAGGCAGAGGTTCTCTATTAGTCCTGTTTGTTGCCTCATTAATCAGTAGACACATATTACAGAGTTATCTGATGGGGCTGAGTGTGTGGAGACCTATGATGGCAGCAGCAGAATGGAGCGACATACAGTGTGTTGGCTGTACATGTATCAGTAAACTGTGTAGGAATACTCCAGTTGGACTGAATATATTATGCTCTTTTGTCACGAGTTTTGTGTCTTGTCAAAAATTGTTAGTGTCATCACTTTTTTATGTTTGCATGTCTTGAAGCAACAGTGATGTTTGCCAGATGAAACCTCAGTGTAATTTAATACTTGTAGACATGGCTGTGCCAAATGTAAATGTACAAGTGTCTTTAATTTAAAGGCCTAAGAGCTGCACAAGTGTTCACAGTTTCATGTCTGTTTTTAAATGTGGAAATATTTAGGAAAAACTGAGAAATCCTAAGTTTACAATTCAGGCAGGTGTTGTTGTAGTGAACGTCCACTAGATGTCAGTAGTTTGCTACACATACACATGCCAGGATGTTATCATTCAGCAACCTTGCTTCCATGGCACCATGTGGCAACAACTTACTCTCAAATAATGTTTATAGCATGAGTTCAGCTGAGGGTTAGAGAGACTGTCAAAGTCTATTTAATTTGGTTTCAGATATTTAACTGCAGGTGGTGTTAATGTGTTAATGGGCAGCTTTCATGAAAACTATGTGTTTGATTTGTGGACAAAAATAAAATTAGCTGGAATGTCTAATTCTTAAGCATTTATTTAACTATCATCTAGATTTGGTGATAGTTACTGCTGAATGACACTAACCTGCTGAATGACACTAACCTAAAACCAATGAAGACTGTTATAGCATCTTGTATTTAAGCATCTGAACTGCAGTAACTTGTCTATTAACATAACTGACTGGAGCAAGACACAGATAATGAATGAAAGGACAGACTTCCCCTTGTTGTGTTTCCATCTATCCTTTCTTTATCCAACAATAATATTTTGTATTTAAATAGCAAATTATACAGTGATGGGACAAAACAATGCAAAAAAACAGGAAAGAAAACATGTACAAACATCCTTAAAAACATCTTGCACTTGCACAACACGGTATAAAAATACGGAAAACAACAAGGAAGAACACTTAACTAGTTTGAAATGGTTGAGCATCCACTTTACAGAAAGCCGCAGGTTCCCAGGACTAACTGATTGCCTTTCTGCCGGCTGATGACGAACAATAGAGAGGGGGCAGAGACAGTGTTAGCGTCAGATTCTGGAAAACTATTTGCACTTACAGGATGTGAACTGTAATGGCAAAACATGGCTGGCTATCAGTGTAGACTCTGGTTGAGTGTTGGTTAGACAGATAATAACAAAGCAGCTTCACAGTTCTCATGTAACCCTCCACCCTCCTCCTCACTGACCTTTTGCTCCCTCGTTCACTGTAACTGAACCACTGCATTAACTTTATAGTCCTTCTTTCTGTTATTTGGAAGAAATACTCAGTGTGAAACAAACAGCTAGTTGGGTACATACAATCTTAATAAAAAAAAAAGGAAGACAGCAGCGTTGCACATGTTGCACATCATTGCAAATGATGTCAACAAACACCTTTGCGCAAGTGTTCAGTGTTACACATGAGAACATGAGCCCAACTAAAATCCTAAAGATCCAACACAAAAAATACAAAGACTGGAGCTTAAAAGTAGAAAATCTGTATAAATAGCAATTATACAACTTATAAAATATATTAACATTATATTAACAAATCTAATAAAAGAGACTGTTTCTGTGAGGCATGGTTGAACAATGTTAAACTCATGTGGGTCAGGCTTCATTCATTTTTGCAGTGATATTGGAAATAGATGCCCTGTCGCAACCTAACAGGCCTCCAACTTCTAGGTGCAATCAATATTTTCTAGGTGTTCCACTCCACAGTTCACTCTAAAGATATGAGTGTAGGGGTCAGACTCACTGGAAACAGACACATACACACTACGTACAGATTTAAACTTGCAGTCTTAACTCACACACACAAGTACATCCACACACAAAGTGCAAGAGCAGTGCTTCCCAAAGGCCTCATTTTGGTCATTGTGTGCTTCACCATGTCAATGTCTGACATCTACATTTCAAGGTGCAGTCATCTCCTGTCCATCCAAAGCCCAGCTGGGACTGTCCTTTCCTTTCAGCTTGCTCCAGTTACACAAGGATGGCTGTGTCTTTCTTACTGCTTCCAGCAACCAGCAAGCAGGTCAAAAGTGTCAAGTCCCTCCTCTTCCCTCAGAAACACAAATCAGCTTTGCCTGGAGTAGGGAGATGAGCTGATCAGCTGACATCTTGCTGACAAGCCTGTGCAGCCGAAAGAAGGAGATGCACTTTGCCTCGCAGGAAGTTGACATGAACTTGAAGCAAATCTGTTGCTGAGGACACCCTCCATGTCCCCTCAAGTCCTGCTGCACTTGCTGGTGGGGTATATTCCTGAAAGAGAATACAAACAAAAATGTTGCTCTTATCTTTATTTGGAAAGTTAATCTTTTTTTTTAGTGTTTCCTCCACTTTCAATTGGCATCTCAAAAACCTGTGCTACAATATACTACATTTTCCCCAGCTACATTTTCCCCAGCAGGGGGAAAATGTAGCACTCCCCTTTTATAGTATAGTTAAACCTTCAGATATCCACACAATTCCACCATATCATCAGTGTCAATTTGATCTTGTCTCTGATGTTGACTGAATCATGGTATTGAAAAGATCAATTTTCTTTCTTCTCAATTGTTTCTTTTCATTCAAAATCTGTCCTGGTTTTCCATGAGTGTAAGAACCCTGTTAACTGTTCCCAGTTTAAAATGATGAAACATGTATTTCAGTGACCCTTGAGCCTGAACACAGGCTGCTCTTCAGCTTTAGTTTGTCTTTCTGCAAGGCCTGAGTTTTGACCTGAATGATTCATTTCAAAGGCTGTGTAAGAACAAGCCTGTACAGCAGCATTAGTGCCCACAGCCTTATCATGAAAAACTTCCAGAGAATGTCCCATGACATCCCTCCGTTTCTCTATTACCAGAGAAACCATTATTATTTACTTACAGGAAACTCAGGTTGAGCTCAAGTGTGAGGATGTCAAATAGGCAAAGAAGCACCGGCTGTAATAACCTGGGGCCAATTAATATAATCAATCAGAGAGATTATTATCATTACATTGTTTACTTTATCACTGCACACAATTATCAGTTACAGCACACCACATCTTAGAGAATCCAGCAAAAATGTGGACCTATGTCAAGTACTTGGTTTACTGTGGAGCATTTGTATACTGATACAACAGAGTTTGTCAGAATATCCTGCTTTTGGACTCACTGAACAGAAATCAAACCTTTTGCTTATCACCCCAAAACTACTAAATGCAACCTTTTGTAAGCAGAGAACGATGAACCACTTAGAAAGTGGTCAAGAACAGGTGTAAAAGACAAACAACAGAAGAGAGAGAGAGAGAGAGAGAGAGAGATCTTTTCAGGCGAACATCTTTGACTCATCTCAAGTGGGGTGGTGAAAAGAGTTATGCAGTAAAATGTGCCAAAAGTTGGGTGAGCATTCCTATGGAAGCCCAATATACACGTGGATTGATGTTCTGACCCATCATTAGGCCCTGCATCTACGTTGTATCTGCTTAGGCTAACATGCATTGTCTGGCCCCATTGACTTGATAGGCAGTATCATCTGAAAGCCACTGACTTGACCAACCACCATCACTGTTTATCTAGTTCCACTTGTCTTACCAATAGACACTAGTTAGTAACCCCTCTGGTCTCTACTCTCATCAGGAGGGCACTCTCTCAATAACTGGTGTTTTGTTGAGTTGAGCCCATGAAACTGAGATCATTGTGTGTGTTCCAGTGTCCCAAAACAACTCCCCTCCTTACCTTCAACCACAGACTCAACACAGCCCTCTGAAGTGAAGCAAGTGATACTCACTGGACTTTGGCTGACGTGAAGTGTCTATGTTTGCTTGGTTTTTACAGGCACTTCCGTATTATTGAATGTGGAGCCTTGAGAAAAATCAGTTTCCCAGTCGTAATTACAACTTGGATGTTGATATAAACATTATTTACAAGTCGGAAACTCGTAATTAAGATAACTCTGAGCCACCAAATAAACCAATCTTCTTGAGCAACCCACCTTAACATTCAACAAAGCATTCACCTGTCTATGATATCACCGGCTAAATCCAACAGTTAACATCATGCTTGCTATGGTTAAGCCAATACAGCATGTTAAGCTAACAACTAGCAGCATGCTGGTGGTGATGTCAGCAAGCTGCTCAAACAAACTAACAAAACATCTTTAGCTACATCATCCTAGCAAGCAACACAACATACACTTCTGTTTGTAACATCACCTGTTCACATGGTAAGATTCTGCACTTACATATCTTTTGTTCCAGTCACTAACCTTTCTTCTTACCCTTATTAATATCTCAACTAGATAATAGTCATGTACGGACAGGTGACAAATTAAAGGAAAAACCAACATAAAGTTTCTTAGGTGGTGGGCCACCAAGTGCCACCAGAACAGCTTCAATGCATCTTGGCATTGATTCTACAAGTCTCTGAACTCTTCTGGAGGGATGAACACCATTCTTCCAAAAGATATTCCCTCATTTGGTGTTTTGATGATGGTGGTGGAGAGTGCTGTCTAAAACTGTCGAAAATCTCCCATAGGTGTTCAATTGGGTTGAAACCTGGTGACTGTGAAGGCCATAGCATATGATTCACATCATTTTCATACTTATCAAACCATTCAGTGACCCCTCGTGCCCTGTGCATTGGGGCAGTGTCATCCTGGAAGAGACCACTCCCATAAGGATAGAAATGTTTCATCATAGGATAAAGGTGATCATTCAGAACAACTTTGTATTGATTTGCAGTGACCCTTCCCTTTAAGGGGACAAGTGGACCCAAACCATGGCAGTAAAATGCCCCCCAAAGCATAACAGAGCCACCGGATCCCGTCACTGTAGGGGCCTTAACCTAACATTCAGGCCTGTATGGATTTTTCCTTTAATTTGTCACCTGTCTGTATATGATCTTTCAGGATTTTAAAAGGTCTAAATGAATCCTTCAATGTGAATTACATTTATTTTGGAATGTGCCAGTTTATTTAGATTAAGGTTTTTCATTCATTTTGTTCTAATTAGGCTTTTCTCTTACTAGGTGGCAAAAAAATGCAAGTAATGGAGCTGCAGTTGTTTTGAACCTTGTACCTTTGAACCTGCTGTAACTCACCTGGATGTTGAGGCTACGCAGCACAGCATTGATGCTAAGCAGATTTCTGATGGAGTTGTCTATGTGGCTGTGCAGTGCTGTGTTGGTGACTGAGGTTCGTAGCAAACTGAGGGCCTGTTGTAAAAGCCATAAGCCACACTGCACCTCCTGGGCTTGCTCCAATGCCTTGCCAAAAAATTAAGAGAAGGCGAGAGTTTAAGAGTCTCATCATGTAAGCGATATGGAACAAATACAGCAGGTGATCAGCACTCTCCTAAAGTTACAGGAGGTCCCTCAAATAAACCTGTGGTGAAAATTATATCTAGGATTGTCCAAAAAGTATGATTCTAAGTAGACATTTGTGGTTAAAAGATTATACACTAAAAGGCAGCACATTTCTATGAGGTAGCACACATACACTTTATAGACATTATATATCATTATATGTATGCATACATAGGAACCTAAATCTGTTGTCAGCTCTTAACACTCAAATGTTTTCAGTGGTTACTTACATTTTTCTTCTCCCAGACATCAAAGTCTACTGTGGTTTGGGGAACAGTGACAGACTCTGACAGGCTACATCCTTCTCTACATGACTTCTAAGGAAACAAGAGAGTAATAATGTTACAGTGTTTAGGGTACTTTTATCTAATGGTACATAAAACATTTTGTATGGGTGATTCCAGGACCATAGTATCTCAGCAGCAACCTTCACCTGCTCCTAGATCTGAATGCATGCATGCATTTTCCTCTCACCATAGCGACTTCTGCGTCTCGGGCTTCCTTAATGAAATGGTTCAGGACCCTCAGGTCACAGATCGGCTTCAGTGGGGATGGTAGGCCTGGCCGGGTCCACTCCAACACTATCAACAGCAAGGCAAGCAGTCCTGCCATCACAGATACAGCAGAGACAAAAATACAGTCACTCAAAGGCTGCTGATAACTGAGCATCAAAACAGGAAGCTCAGTTGATCAGCGCTAGCAAGTAAGCAGCAGCTGGAGACAAAATTTGGGACCCCTTTGACCTGTACGTAATTACATGAACTAACTTTTGCAGACTGACATGATCAGATTTGAGGGAGCAAGACCGTTCACAAGCTTTCTGCACTATGCCTCATGGTTGGGGTACTAATTTATCACTTCATGACCTTTACAGAACAATCACTCTACGAGAAAGTAGTGATGAAGCTGATTTTCTTCCATTTGTTTCACTTATATGCATGATTGTGGAGTGATGGGATGTTTGAAGATGGCTCATGATCTTAAACAGCTGTTCTTCAGAGACTTCCTCATGCATTCAACAGTTAAACAAACTATTTGAAGGAGTGCAGTGTCAATACAGACACTCTATTCTGTGTGGATTTTACTGGGCAGGGTGTGTGTGTGTGTGTGTGTGTGTGTGTGTGTGTGTAAATCTGGGTAATTTCTAACAGTATCAAACAGTGTTCACCCAACTGTAGTTTTGTGATGTTGTGGGTGGGTGTGTACCAAAACAAAAAGTTCATGGTAAATCAGATGGTATATGTAGAGAAATGTGGGAAATTAACCAAGAATCAGAGCAATGGCAAATCAGTCTAAGGAAAGGTTTACTGTTGATGCATTCTCACTTTCATCAATACACTATGTTCAGATTCATATAGCCGTTATTATAGACTGGCCGTTATTATAGGTTTGGCTACAAGGCTTAACCTGGTCATGACCAGATCACCCTACAATACCATAATAAAAATATGATTTGTTTAAATCCCACCAATTAATGAAAACTCTTTTAGTATATTCTCTTTCAGTACAGTTTTTTTTTTAAAAAAAAGAAAAGCTAGGCTAAAAGCAATCCACTTATCAATTAACTTTTTTCACATTTTAAATGTATGGGGACCCCAAATCCTTAATAACAACTGTGTCTCTACCCACCACCCTCATCTAGTGACATCAGTTGAGGTCTTTCTATGTCTATTTCTTTCTAAATCTGGTGACTCTTCCATGCATACCTTCAGGGCTACCGATGTATGATTTTTATTTTTGAATTCAATTATCAACAAACACTTAGAGTATCAGTTACAAGTTTGGGCAAACTTTCTCATTCAAGGGAATGGAAAGGTGTGTCCAAACTCGTGACTGGCACTGTAGTTGTCCTATATGTTGTCCTCTTCAATAGTTTATCAGATAACATACAGAATTAATGAAAAATGAGAAAAATATTAATGTTGCAGATTATTCATCCCCCGAACAAAATTACATTTTCTGTTCACCCACAGCAAGGACAGATGTTAATACCTTATACCAAACAATATCCTTTGATTTGCTGTGGATACTGCTTGCATTTATTTCTGTCATCTGGATAAATTAGCTGCTCAAGGATCAGTCTTTCATACACATTATTACATATAAGAAATTTCTGAATATAGGTGTCAAAGTTTTGCCAATATACAGTAAACATACACTTTGCATAGCAGTTGAGGATCGTTAGTGCTGTACTGTATATCATGTAGAATTGGCATGAGTCAGCATGATAAAGCAGTATTTTATTCATTTAGTTTCATTCTTGCATATGACACAAACAAAACCACATGATATCCGGGATTATGAACAGAAACCTGCAGATATAATGACAGTGCAGAAATGCCTGTAGCCTCGTTTAACCCTAATTATATATGGTGGTTCTATAATTGGGCCATTAGTCGGCTTTATTCAGAAATGCAGACATTACTTCCAACATCCAATGAATGCACAGCACACTCTGAACTCTAAGGATATACTTGGAAATGAATGGAAATGTTCTACTGTTGTGGGTCATGTGGGCATCCAGCCTCGTTCCTCTTTACCACATACTGAATGCACTCTTTCACAGCAGTCTAGATGCATGACGCACAAGGATGACAGAAAATACAGATGATCTTCCAAAGCAGACAGGTCAGATAAAGGCTAGATTAAGTTCTCAGACTCCCACTTAACTAGCACAAATTGAGCTGAACTGGAAAAACTACAACTGAGGGATAATAACAAATAATGTCAAGAATTATAATACCATTACTAGTACTACATTAGTAGTGGTCCTTAAAGAGGTCACTACTGTAATCAGCTTAACTTCCATGCAATATTTTCTCAAAAGACAGCGTCACTGAGGGGGGACTCTTAATGACACTTAGGATCTGTAGTCTGTTTATCAAACTGCACATCTCACTCATATCACCCCTATGTCTCACATAAACCTTCTGTAAACCCTGTTTGTACATAGTGCTGGTGGTGTCCCACAACAAGCTAATAATTGCTCCATATACATTAGTAACCTTTTTTAGGCTCCGTGTTCCCCTGAGCAAGCACTTATAATCCTAGTAGATGCACATAAATAGTGTCATTGGGTGTGTAACATTCACTAGCACAGTTTGACATGCATTTTGGTCATTCATAGTCTCATTGGAAATTATTACTTACTCATAATGAATACAAGCCATAACTATGGCAGGAAATTAAGACGGAATGGGACTTATTAGGAAGTATTTCACAGAAAATGAATCCTACTACACTGAGTCTGTTTTCATCCTGTTGGCTACTAAGTGGCTGCTCTAGTAAATTTATTGGGGGACTTTTATAGAATTTGTCCACTTCAGCGGACAAATCACAAACTTTTAAATCTTTTTCAGACCCCCTGTGATACTTGACATTTATACAAGCCCTGGAGGTCTTTCCACGTTATTATTCAAGAGCAAAACATTAGATCAACAATGTGGTCCCAAGTATACTAATGTAGGATGCACACTTAAATAATTTTTAACATATACTATTTATGTACTAGTTGGAGAAGCAAAGCGATATCTGCATAGACAAACTAATGGCCTCCTTTCCATACATTCTTACATTTTTCATTTCCCAAAATGCGATCACTTTGTTAAAGAAGTGTGTGTGACTCAGTTTGAGGATTAACTGTGACCTTTTCACCTCCACCACTGCCTACGTGAGAATGCATCAATCTAAACTGTGTAAACACACACATACACTCTCTGCATTCTCACCATGGTGGTGGAATTTGCAGTCCAGGACTGTGGCCAAACTAAAAGATAACAGCTTTGTCTGCCAACATCGGCTGCCAAAACCATGTTGCTATTTTAAATTGGAAGCAGCAGTCCACAAGTGGTGGTACTTTGGATAATGGCAAGCGTTACACCAGGTATGTGACAGATGCTTTGGAAAGGTGGCGGGATGCTCATATGAGGTGATGCCTTTGATATGCTATTTTAACCAACTCGTGTCAAACAGGTGCACAGACAGCGCTCAGCAATTTAAACCAACTAGTTGGGGTAGTCGTAATGACTAAATGACACAGTGGGCCGATGAGGAGATGCTATTTAAAGTACATCTCAGTGGTTGGAGGATTGCTTTTGAATCCTTTCAATCCCCCTCTCCTCATTTGAACATGTCTTCCCCATGACAAAGTGCAGACTTGTAAGTAACTAGATATCAAATGACACAGGTGTGACATAATTTCCTGTTTGACTTCACTGGAATCCCTTATAGCTGTCAGCCTTTGATAAACTCTTGCTCTTTTCTGCTGACACACGTATGTGACGACTGTGCCAAGAACTGCAGATTCAGCTTTCGCATTCAGTAATCTTAACTTTCCAGTCTGCTGAGTCATGCTAGATCCTCTGGAGATGATTTTGTAGCTTACAGTAACAGGAAATAATACATCTTTAGAATGAGTGGGAAAAACTCCCACACAGATTAAGCGCTGTGCTCAGCTCACTAATGTTCAGGACCAACATGATGCCTTGAATCAGTTTCATCATCTGCTTCAAAAAGATGTCTGAATAGTGCCTACTCTCCCAGTTGCCTGATTAGGTTTCTTCAGTGTCTATCACCTGACAGTAATTTTGTTTCATTTAGAAGTGACATTTCAATAGCTTAAATGATTAATTGTTATTGAGAAGCTTGTAGTTTGGCAGTATAGCTTGATGTACAGCAGCATTCTAGGAGATGGCATTAAACAATCTATTTCCATGAACTGTGGTGAATAAATACAATCCTGTACCATGCAGAAATAAGTCTTAGAATATGTGGGATGTGGAGTTTGGCACAAATCAGAGAACAGGCATAACTGTTCAAAAAACCCAAACCTCCAGAAATGCCTTAAATAATCTCAATATTCACCTCAATATTCAATATTCACCTATACATCTAGAGCCTATATAATCAATGTGATGAACGTGTTTTAAAATACTGAGCACAGAGACAGTTTGCAGCACACAGATCATTCACACAAAGTTACCTGACTAGGTAATATTACAAGGGCGCTTACCTCTACTCGTTTTCTGCAACATTCGCAAACAGGTGCCGCATCTTTTAAAATCATTGTGAAAAATTAAATATTTGCCCAAGCGTGACGGCTCAAAATAAAGGCACCAGTGAAATCCAACAAGTCCAGCATACACCCAAGTGCTCTGCTGCCAGCGCTAGTCCGACCCGCATGTAGGTCTGTGTCAAAAAGATCTGCGCTGCGGGTGAGAGCAGTCACCTAACAGACTTTGCATCACTGCTGTGCTTTGGCTAAACCTTTTATTTGCCTCCCCTAAGGATATAGCGATAACGTGATAGCCCGCAAGGACGAGGACGCGCCTTTTTACGCACCACGGTGAGCGATTAAACATCAACCCATGCATGCAGTCCCCCTTTGCGTAAAGCGTGAAAATAGACTAACTACTAAAGCTAGTGTACAGAGAAAAAACATGAAGGCATGTCCATAACTCACTGGGAATCTCCATAGCGGTATCCGCATAGCCCCTCATAGGGTCCTCGCGGTTTGGCCCATAGGTCCGTCTATTGCCCATTAATTGGAAACGAAGCTCTTTTGTGGATCTCCTGCACTTATCCGGTAGGTGTTTCTAAAAACTGATCCTGTTTGATTTTTTATTGATGACTTTGAAAATAAAGTTGCATTGTTTCTATGATGACAATCAAAACTACCTCCTCCCTTAAGGCAAATTGTTTTCTTTCATTGTTATCCAAATAATAGGCAATCTCTGTTTATAAAACACTGGTCCTAAAAAGTAAATAATGTCTCAAAAACGACGTGCGGAGACTTCCCAGCCATTGTTCTGATGATTTTCAGAAACGGTCATTACAGTAGTATAGGTTAAAAAAAACTGAAAGATTTATTGTCGATAAATATCAAATGAAAAATTTAGTTCTGATTGTCAAAATGATAAGGTTTTTAATATAGGACTATCACTGCTATCTGTCATATGCCACGGTGCACTATTGACCACAGAGGGTAAATAGTGACAGAAATCAAACTTTGCCATAAATGGACGTTTTTCATGAATTTTTCCATCATCTGAAATATGACTTTGAGATGAAATATGTATACTGATTAAGCATGTACAATATTTGTTAGTTATAGCATATCAATGAACACTGTAACTGCTGAGATGCCACACTGCCAGTCCAGTCGGTAAATACATGACGCACAGGTGTAACTTTAAACACCCAGCTCCTCTTTCCCACTGTGAGATCCTCAAATGTTTACTGCTTGTGATCATCCAAAACTTTCACCTTAATGTCGTCACCGAGACGGTCGTGCCTCAAGGTCGTTGAAATTTTTTTTTTCAAGGCAGGATACATTAGATTACAGCACGTACCTTTAACAGTATGTTGCTATTAAAAGAAACGCACGATAAACTACACAAATGTGCTGAAAATAAGGGTGGGGGATAGCCAGAGGGTTAACACTGACACTTTTATTTCCAGTCTTCACTACTTAATCAACTAGTCGTATCACACAAAGGCGCTACAAATAAATAAATAAAAAGGTCTGTTGATGTGCAGCTCCAAAAGATAAATTACAGGTGGTTGAGGGCAGCGGTGGAAAAAAAAGTAAACGTCACTCAGTAAGATAAGAGATAAGATCAGTAGACTCAACTATTCTGCAAAGGTTGGTAAATTGTCTTTCCTGAATAGTCTAGTTTATTTTGTTATGATTCTTTTTTCTTTGAATTTCTGTTAATTTTCTATTATTATTATTTTTATTATTATTATTATTATTATTATTATTATTATTATTATTATTTGTGTTGTGAACTGTAAAAGAGGAGCAGGTTAAACTTGAACTTATAAGTTATGTATGGTCAGTGATACGTTGGCTCTACATACAAGCAGGTGACATGTTAGGCAGTGTTTTCCACCACCACCATCAAAACACCAAATGAGGGAAGATCTTTAGAAGAATTATGTTCATCCCTCCACCCAGTGGGGCCCAACACCTTTCAGAGAAATGTGCTTCCTCTGAACTTGCTGGGGCCTCCTTGGTGTATTTTCTCTGTACCTGTACAGAGTACATATTCACTTATTTCACTGTATTTCAGTTGTCATTATTTCCTGCTGTGTGATGAACACCAGCTTTGCAAATTTCAATTGAAAAATGTTTATGACATACATCATCTTGTGATGCACCTGGACACATCATCAGCGATGTTACCCGGGGTCACTGGGTGTCTCAAGTCTTTCAGATACCAGATACCAGATACCCTCACCCAGGCGACCCAGCAGGGGTTGATCAAGCCCCAGCTTGTGTCCAGGTAGCACTACCCTACCCACGGCTCTCGTCTCCTGATCCACAGCCACCTTGATGCAACTTCTGCTGCCTTGGTGGCCAACTTGATGGCCCTTTGCCTACTGGCCCCTGTGATGCCCAGCATGCTGTAAGCCCTGCAGAGGGACTGGCCTGTGAACCCTCTGCATCCCAGCTCAATGGGCTCTCACTTGCCACGTGTTGCTTTGGCATTCTTCCACTAGCTCAGTGTACTTTGCCCTTTTCCTCTCTTTGGCCTCCTCAATGCAGTCTTTCCAGGGAATGGTGAGCTCCAGGAGAATGAGCTGCTTGGAGGCTTCCGAGATCAGCACCATGTCTGGCCTTAGCGTTGTTGTGGCAACAGTTTCTAGGAACTTCAGTTGCTTCCCCAGGTCAACTTTCAGCTCCCAGTCTTGTGCCATTGCTAGCAGACCAGAGGAGGTGGTCCTGGTAGCTGATGTTAGCCTCTTCCCAGCCCCGACAAAAGGGATGGTCTTCTTTATGGGACAGAGATGCTTTCAGTGGACAATCCCACTACAGATTGTGTCCGCTATGGCCTTCAGGACTTGGTCATGGTGCCAGTGGTAGCGCCCCTCACTCAGGGCCTTCAAACAGCAGCTGAGTATGTGCTCCAGGGTTCCTCTCTTCAGGCACAGAGGGCAATCTGGTGACTCCAATTTCCCCAGCAAAACAAGTTAGATGGACTTGGTAGAACGTCATAGACCGCCTGGATTAAGAATTTTATTTGATGGGGCTCAGCTTTCCATAGCTCAGCCCATGAGACTTTGCACTCCACTGCTCCCATCTTGTCCAGACTCCCTGCTGCATTCCAATCATCCTGCTGTCTCGCTCCTCCTCAACTGAAACTTACACCTTGTCCTGAATTGGCGACCTCTTGTCCTTGCCCTGTGCCTTGTTGTAGCAAGGTGTTAAACTGCTACCTGGGCCAACCCTTCCACGAGATACTGTGCCCAACAGCACTCTGTGCCTTAGCCACAACTCAGAGATTGAAAAATGTCAATAAAGGCAAACACTTTAACAAAGTTTTCTTATCAAACCTACACAGTGTGTACAAAGTCAACATCGTGACAGAACAAATAGTCAGGAATTTAAAGCCCACTTGAAAAATCATTTCACACCCAACCACTCTGGACAATAGTTGTACAGATTTTGAAAATGCTAGTTTTGCAAAGTAAAATGTCTCAGAAGCACTTTTCTGGTTCAACTATTGGAAAGAAACTTGGTACTTGCAGTATTGGTTATAACATACTGTAGGCCTAAAAGCAAGTTGTTTGGTTTTTCCCACCACTGTTTTTGTAAAACACACCACTTTGCATCTAGTTCAGTATGCATCCTTTGTGGTTTGTGCAGAATTATAGAGTTGTACCACTACTACATTTGAGAGTTCAAATTTGTAACACAGAATTCACAAATTGGCTGGTGATTGTGCAGTACAGTAATCAAAGTAATTAAAAAAAAAAACAATAAATGGCTGAACTACAGTATTTATACTGAAAAGTGTGTGCTCTCAAATTTGATCACCCAGATTTTTGTATAATGGATATTTTTTTAAATCTGATTTTCATTTTTCACATTCGGCAGATCAACAAGGTCATTAGAAGACTCATCACTCTTCTGCTGTGAGCACTGCCCTCCCATGACCTGATCTAGGACATAAAAATTGTTACTAATATCCCTGATACAGAGTATATTGGTCAAATGAACAAAACTGTCCCTAAAGCCAATGTTAAGAAGCAAATTAAGCCAGAATAATGTGAGATCTAGGAGATGCCTGGCCTGATGGCCAATAGACACTGGCTCCAAGAAAACTCCAACTGTATTGAAGTGACTGGGAAAATCCCAGACTTCTGCCATGAAATAAAAGGTGAGACAGTTCCACAATATGTTAGGCTGTGAATATATAACTTTCAACTTATGACAGTATTGATCTTGAACATTATTGTTTCATCAAGAAGTTATCAATGCCCTTTGGAGAAATATGTCTGGGAAATGCAGTCTAGTCTGAAAGAAACTTGTACTTCCAAGGTAACAAATGTTACACATTAATGCTATAGGCAGACTTTTATCCAAGAAAACTTCTTTAAAATTTGTGACCAGGATTAGTTATAAGGATACAATGCAATTTACACATAATGTGATAATAATAACAATTATTTTTGCAATATTCAAATACTGTAAATCCCCACCCCCTCTTGTGAAATCCTACCTCCGGTAAAAAAGAAATTTCAATGAACTTGATGACAGTATGACATTGGCCCAGACCGAGGTATGCGGAGTAGCAATGAGTTATCTGTGCCATCATCAAAACAAAGTTTCTGCTCTAGGAAGATGCAAGCTATTTCAAGAAATCTGTCAATATCAACTATTCTTAGAATAGTTGAGTCTTGATATGGCTTCCTTGTGATACAATGAAACAAATAGGCCCAAGACAAACACGAGGGAGCCAGGATGGCATTACTTACTTAGTGTACAATATTGTATTTTTATTAGCTTTGTGGATGCAGTTAGTTATCATTCATAAAAATAGACATGTTAACACATTGTGAATATCCAATGAAGAAAATTGATCAGCTGAGTGTAGGATATGTTAACAGATGTCATACATCAATGATATTCTCTGCACTTGTAATTCTTCACACAGGCGTGTTTATGGCCCATGTCTTCACCCCGACCCTTGACAGCCCTGTGGAGCCAGAGTAAAGGAAATACATTGAAATTTCCTGGAAGTCCCCTTTATGTGTCATCAAGGACGGGGTGTCTCCGAGGACCTACAGGAGGCTTTTCCATCAGACAGGAAGTAAAAGTATGTTTGCACATGCACTATCAGGAGCCAACATGCAATGTCAATTGACACACATAGCTTCACTCACTAAAATACTTGGAAACACTGATAAAACTTACACATTTGTATGCTTACCATTTCACAAGCCTATGTAACGTGCATTACAGCACACATACATACACAAGTGTGCGCACACAACATGGTGAGAGGGTAAAATATGTAAAACTACTGAAAATATTTCAATTGTAAAAAGAATATATTAGAATATAAATATTAGATTATGTCTGATGTCAATATGAGCTACTAGGGAATTCACTGATCAGTGCTATAATATCCATTAATAAATTACCTTGTACCCAAGAGCCATGACAAATTCTCTAACATTTCTAGATTTTTCCATTGTTTCTCTTCTCAGAAGTGTGATACAAAAATGCCAAAAACTGAATGTCATAAGTGGAGGACTAATATGATTTTAATATACATTAAGCCCCCTCCTCTTTAATAAATTTACATATCTATACACCTTCTGATATGAGTCATCTTTATATTGGTCACTGCAGTGCTAAGCTCAAGACAATGTTGACAGATTGTTGCACTGTTTGCTCAAAGGACTGTTTGCTTACGTCTGAGCCAACATGAGAGAGAGGAGAGGGAGACAAGGTACGTGCTGCGAGCCATGCTTTGTGACAAGGGCAGGGGATTGGGGTGGGATGTGAGGGATGTGTGGGGAGTGCGGGGGCAGGGGAGTCCAGTCACAGTGACTCCTTGGTTGGAATGGTACACAGTTATTGAGTTTAGCATGATTTAAAAGAGCTAGGGAAATATAAAGTGGGGATGAAACCACATGCTCTTTTCCTGTGCCTCACTTACACTCACACTAGTTAATAAACAAAGATGGCCAGGGGTGATGCCAACAACCTAATGAGGGAGAGGCATACTATAAAGAGAGCAGTGAAAGTGCACAGATGTTATGCTAGTGTGCGTGTGTGTGTGTGTTTTGCATTCTGATCCCGGTTTTTGGCTCGCAGCCAGCTAGGTCTACTCCTCTGGCGCGACACAAGACAGGAAGCTGACATAAAAGAATGGGGGGGGGCCGACTGTGAGGGACACAGGAGCCAAGACAGGAGCCACTGACGAGGTCGGAAGTTATTGTTTCAGCTTACAGACATCCACAGTGACAAGAATCTTATCACTCTGTTGAACTTATTGTGATCCCACGGTGATGGCCACAAGTGTGGAGAGCATTCCAGGACAGGAACCTCATCACTGGAGTTTCTCCCTGGCTAAATTTCTGTCTACTACATGTCTGTCATTTGGCCAATAAGTAAAGCACTTAACCTTGCAAATACTCCAGTGAAACTCCTTGCTCGCCAACAATACAACACGGTGGTTGCCAAAAAAAAAAAAGACAGTGTGTAACTGTATAGACGACTCCTCTTGCAACTATTCCTGCACAATGTAAAGAGAATTGTTTCATGTTTCATTGTTTAAGAATGGATTAAATACAAAATCAGTCATTCTTTGTCTAGTCATTCTCAACTACTACTAAAACAGTAAGTAGAGCCAAATATTTCATTAGATTGATCTGGAATTTTAGTCAGACAGAATGTAATCAACCAAGTACAAATCGTTCAACCGCTCATTAACTTTTCAGAATACTTAATTACTTACTTAATTTACAAATAATTGCTATTTGAAAAGGACTGAATCATAACTGGCCTTAATACCACCGAACCTACACTACCTGAAGCCAATGTGGAAGTACCATAAAGTGCAATACCACAGATGGCCACTAGATGCTAGCCCCAGTTGATTCCAATTCAAAAAGCATCAACTTCTCTCCAGAAATACTAAGTCAATCACTTTTTTCAGTACATCAGTATGGTCACAATCGGTACTTTTGGGCACACTAATAAGTATGCTGGTGGTCATTTTGTAAATTATTGCTCCGCTAGTAAGATGTGAAGACTTGTAGTAGCTTTGATGTCTGCCGTGTGAGCATCGATTGACAGCTGTGACTGACAGTTGGCTCACCTGCTGCTCTCCCTGGCTCTGGGACTCGCACTGAGTCAGACTATTGTCCATAATGTTACTTAATTATGATACCTGCCCTGTTTGATAAGTATCAAGACATTAGCTAAAGTAGCTGACATTAACCCCAGTGTGCAGTGCTCGGTGTTCCCAGTAAACTAGCGTTAGCTTCAGTCTTATCTTATACAGTCTATGACTGCCACCAACAACACCCCATCCTCCCTCTGATCTTTCTCCCTTCTTTTCATCTCTGCTGACCACAAATCAGTCCTCAGATATGTCCCTGTTTATCAGCTGACCTGTGAGCAATTCATTGGTTGTATTATCTTTTTTTTCATGTGCCTGGTATTCTTCCTGTTGCCAAGTTGCCTTGTGTGGTATTTCTTTCTACCGAGTTGCCTGAGCCTCACACCTTCTGTTATCCAATGGGCCTCTCATCACTTGTGATTTCCACTTCACACTCTTCTCCCCTCTTTTGGCTGTCCTGTCTGGTATTTCCCTGACTTGACAGTCCTGGCTGTAAACCCTGTACTGCTTGAGACTGCAGGTTTTACTTTTCAACTCAACCTTTAACCTGTATTCTGTACTGTGTGGATATGAACACACATTGTATAATGATGTGCACACATTGTTCTTTACTTTCTTTTAGTTTGTCTTTGGTTTGGTTGATTTATTTACAAATTCATGTCCAACAACTGGCCACATAATCATGATACACAATAAAACAATTGTCTAACATAAAGTGATAATCTGATTACTCCAGTGACTGTGTGCTTTAGAAATTTACAGCCATGGGAAGTGAGAGTAAAAACACTTGAGCATTCTTTGAGGCTCAACATCTCCCCTTTGCCTTCCTCTTATTTACCTTTTTTATTTCTCCATTTACACCAAAAGAAAGCCTTAAAAAGTATTCTGATCCAACCTTGCCGTTCTGACTGAAACCCACGTATTGTTTTGCATCCAACTAAGCCTTTCGCTTTTGCACCTTGTTTTTTCTCCAGTTGCATCTTAGTCAGCTCCACACAACAGCCTGCTGGTACTGTGAAGAAACACTCTCATTAGTTATGCTAGCTTTCACCCTGATAATCTCTGTAAATGCATTTCATTCTGTTCTCAAAAAACTCACAGTCATGGTTTCATATTGTGGTCATGTGATCAATGCTATGTATATCACTATGTGTGTGTTTTTTTTAATTAAGAGGACATGTCAGTGAAACTGTGTTGATCATGTCACAATTATATTTTTATTTTTGTTCAATTTATTACATAAAAAGTAGCTATGCCTTAATGTTTGCAGAAAATATTGTGTTTTTTTCCCCAAACAACACCAAAATATATTATTTATCAAGGGGTGCCAAAACTTTTGCAAACGCCTGTATGCAGGAGGCAGGTGCAATGACTGAGAGGTAAAGGAAAGAATAGGGAGGGCCCTTTCATTGTGGACCTGGGCAGCAGACTGGCTTATAGAATGTGAATGCAACACAAGGAGATAGGGGGAATTTGAGTTGTTGCAGTACATTGGGAGGTACTGCCAACATATGTTAAGCACGTGTGAACACCCATGCAAGTCCAAGGCAGTCAGTGGGGTGCTAGATAAGACCACCTAATGACTTAAGTCCTGAAAGGAGACTTAAACCCTCACACTGGCAATGATTTGGACAACTAGAGTGGCATGTCTGAGGAATGGCATCCTTGTTCTGAACCTAAGCAATGTTCAAAATGACCATAAACATTTACACTAAATTCCAGGATCACTCTGGAGTACTGTGCTACTCTTCTGAGCCATTTGGCTTTTAGTGAGTAAATTAATCTTGTTCACCGTGGGCACTGGAGTCAAATGCTCCTAGAGTCTTTTTGAAATTACAGTAGATCTTATCAAAATCTGGATAGTATCCAGCTCAGTGATTTAAGACACATCTTTGCCAATTTCATCTTTGTAGCATTATTAGGACAAGTTCTCTTTTGCACTCTAGATCAGTTTGCAGGAGAGTGCAATGCAGCTGAGGCCATGAAGCTTAATACTTCTGCATTAAGGGGATACAGTGTACATATAGCGGTGTAGCTGATATGCTCCTCCTCAAAACACAACCACACAGTAAGGCTACAGCCACTACAGAGTTACTGTGATTGGTCTGCTTAGGCTAATTGTATTTGCTTCTACAAGTTTCTGATGCTGGTGGAGACTGTTGAGAAACAGCAGGAAGCAAACTGAATCAAAACTCAATTATATTCTTCTTTTTAGAAACACACATTTAGTTAAAGACGTCTTCACTGCAAACCTTCTGCTCCCCATGACACCTGCCCTCGATCACAGTGAATGAAACAACAAATATGTCGTCTGCACTGAGCAGTAGATAGAATTTAAATTAAATTCAGCAATGAAACTACGTAAACTTTCCCACAGTTGCTCATATTCCAAAAGAAATGAAAGATTGTGAACACATTCACTGTGAGATCACAATCAACTTACTTGCAAGGGTGAGAAGAATTATCTGACTAACTGATAATTACGTACACTGGCTGCAAAAAAACATGGTTTAGACCAAGTTGTGGTGAGTAGAGAGCTGATGCATAAACAAAGCACTAGGTTTACCAGTAGATCTTTGTTTTAACCCTCAAGAGCTAGTGTGAGCTAATGTAAATCACAAAAGACCAAAAAAGTCTTCTGCTTGAAGTTGGTGACTCACTTTTTGTGATATAATAAAGAATGGACTTCAACAACCCTTAGTGTCCGAACATTTCCCTGTCTGTGCTGAAGGCGCCAACTGAGGAGGACATCAAACAACAAACAAAACATTATCTGATGGGCCATGCCAAGACCAACACTTGCATCATACACTCCAGTGGTACATTAAAGTCAGCACATTGCATATAACAGCACAGTAAAGTACTTGCCTCATAACATAAATGATACAAGGGGTGAAGAAAGGCTTAAATATGATAACTATTACATTAGAAATAAATAAAACTTTTGTAAATAAATATTTTTCAAGGAAGGCACAACTGACAGAATACTATACAACTGAAAATGGATGGCCAGAAACTTAATTGCTACACCTGGTCTACATTAGAAACTCTGTGAAAGGTATGTCATATAATGAGCCATTACTGTAAGTGGATTCTAGGATCCAAGGATGCATACTACCCTTTACTGTACACAGTTACAAAAAAAGCCACTGACTATGAGAAGCACACTGTCAATTCTCCTGCTAGATCAAAACATTTCAACTAACCCTAAAAACAACAATATTAAAAAAAAACAGAATCAAGCTGTCCTAAACAGAGCCAACACAGATCTTATTTTTTTCTGTTTCTAAACTCACACACATCAAAAGTCACACCGCTGTTCAAACCACAACTTACAACATTACACAACAAAGCTTAATAGTATAGACTGTTATCTTGCTCAGTTTCAACTATTTCATTCAATAATGTTCTGCTCTACATGAGAATAACATGGGTCTTTGCTGATCTCAGTCACTTTGTGGAGCCATTTACAGAATTTGGATAACACAAAGGCCAGCATATCCTAAGCCCAGAAAAGATCCTCTTCAAAATGTCATAATTGGTTTAATTATGTTAATTATTTTTGGTCTCGCAGAAATACAGAGCAAGAAGCACTGTCATCCTGATGTCATGGACCAGATACTGCGCCATGAAACCTAACAGGTTTCCCATTTGGTCTGTCACATTTCCTCTCACGGGGCTAGATGAGTGTTACTACTGCAGACAGGGAACATAAAGCACATACAGTACATGGCTGCATGGCTGTCCTATTCTTACCCCAATGTCTGTTTATTCTAGTATGCTTGTTGCCTCTAAGATATTTTAGGTTCCATTGTAGTTCTTCAACCTCTTTGTGGAAATTCTTCATGAGTTTGTTTTCATGGCTATCAATTTTCATAGCTCAAAGAAAAACTACCCATTCCTCAGTCATCATGTAACATAATTGGTCTAACCGACTCCAATGAGACACACATTTATAAATGGAATTTTTCTCCTCATCTCAAAGATTAAATTAAAACTACAACAACAAAAAACTACAAAAATAAAGTAAAGCCCCTACATGAAGAATGTTAACTTTAATGTATTCTCAAATTAATGTTCATAACAGTGTAGAAAGACTAAATCATCACCATGAAAATATGTTGTTAAGTCTGTTTCTCCTGTGGTCAGATCCAACTTCCACAGAATATGTAAGACTGACTGACCTGTTTTGGTTTAAGAGCTTCCTCAGTCAAAACAGGAACAGCAGTGTCTCACTGCCCTGGCATACAGCATGGAAGTATTATACTCCATACAAACACAGAGTTCAGATGGTTTGCAGCATGATATTGTAGTTGAAATGACAAACATTAAGAGAAACAAAACAAGCTACACTAGTACCATTTAACTGACATGCAGTCTGAGGTGATGAACACTTTTGCCAGAGAAGAGAATAACTCTCCCTTACATTAGTTTATTACACCGTCCACTAAAGTCCACTACTTAGTTTACATAAGGGCAGTTTCATCTGTTCTGCTAACATTTTCTCTCTGTAATCAGCCGTGGTGTATGGGGGAGCTTTTGTGATGGCTATGGCAAAATACTGCTGCAGGGTTCCAGGGTTCAAAGTAATCAAGGAATAAATCCCACATGTAGGCACTTAAAATGTTGCTATTATAATTCTTATTTCAACTTCGATGATAAAAAGGAAAACAATATGTGCAAGATGTTTTCTTTTTATCAGTGTGTTCCTGTGGTTTCTGTCTCAATAGGCCCTCTACCTACCTAAGGTAAAGCTGGAAAAGACTCTTTAGTGATTGACAGACGGCCTGTCCAATGGTAGTGTGGCAGGGTGTAAAGTGGCCCAATTGTTGTGTCCTCCTCATGCTTCTTTTCTGTCAAATAAACATACACAACTGGCTTAATGTAACTGCACAGATTATGCATACATCATATACACAAGTTACTACTACGGTCATGCTATTCTTTGCATTCCACACAACTGGTAAACATAACCTCAAAGATTATATGGGATGCATTTATTTGTCAAGGGCTGAGAAACCTGTTTCTGGGTGAGTTGTCCAGTCCTGCTGGTGTCCAGTGTGACCACTGTTCTCCTCTCCAGTCTGCCCAAAGCAGTCATTAGCATCACAACATTCACACAGAGCATTGTCTCCCTCTGTGGAACGCCAACTGAATGACAGAGAAACATCCTAATAACACACCTCATCTGTGATGCACCAGCTCATAAAATATGCGTTACATCTGTGGATGTTGAATCTAAAACTGAAAATTTCATATACAACAAAATCATGATAAACTGACTTACAACTGGAAGCCTAACCTGAATGTGGGCCTGTGAAAGAAGCAGGCTTTGTCAAAGTGGGTACGTGAGTTTTGTTTCAGAGTGGCCCTAAGGTGGCAACTGATGAAAATCTGGAAGAGAAAAGACAAATGAACAGAGTACATCTGATCCAGGATTCATTTCCATAAATATATTTAGGCTTTGATCGATTAGAAATGCTATAACACACAAGATGCAATGGGAAAAGTAAATAATCACAATAAAAAACACAAATAGCACCCTTTGTGCCACAATGAGGATCATTATCATTCTGAAAGTAATAAACTGGCTACTGTCCAATGAGGTGTTGTGACCTGTTCCCAAGACTCCTGCTTGAAGTGGAAGGCTTGGACACTAAAGCAGAGTCTGTTATCTTGCTTCCGACGAAGGAATTTAGATGAAGACCCAGGCAATACACTGTCTATGAGACATCTGTAATGGAAGAGCACACAAGCTGACATGATACCATGAAGTGCATCAAATTTAGACATGATGTTTCCAACCTAGCCTCCCTCCCAAACTAGTCAGATCAGTGTTGAAAGACGACCAAATTTAGCTGTGAGGATCCATCCAATAGATTTGAATTCTTGGATTGAGCACTAACAACAAGTAAGTGTTGTTCTGATTAATTATTCTTAGCCAGAAGAAAAGGCCAACCCGTGCTTAGTGATAAACTTGTAACTTGGCAAGGAGAGAGGGTCAGGCCTCAGCGTAGCGACACAGTAGTCAACATATACAGTGAGAAGAGGGTGCAGCGGGGCCTCCACACTGGCTTCCAGAAACACTGCTTCTCCCTGCTGGTAAACTGAGGAACTACGCAGCGAGGTACAGTCATCTGCATGAGAACAAAGAAACATTTTCTTTCTGTTCTAATTTAATGTGGATTTCAGATAGATTTAATATTGCCATATTACAGATCTTCCATTGATACAGTCTAGATACAATCAGATCCACCTGTCATGGTTCGAAGGGAGAAGTGCAGAAGGCCAAAGACACTGATAGTGGAGATCATGGGTAGCCAGGTTGGGGTTAATGGTTCTCCATTCACTGTCTGCTTCCTGTGCTGACACAAAGATAAAAGTGTAGGTCACATACAATAAGGTTGGATGACAGCTAAGTGCAACTCTTGAGTTCCTACAAAATTTGATGCAGCATAAGAAACATGATTCATGGAAAATGTTAACTATTTTGTTGGTGCATAAGAGTTTTTATCAATAATATGGTATATGCCTTACCTCTTATAATGGCACTCCACAGGTATGACAGAAGCTGCCCCTTTAACTATCACACTGCCTGTAGAGATGGGAACCACAGCGGGAAACAGCATCAGCTGGTTGGAGTACACAAGCCACTCACCATAAACCTAGACAGAAGCAATTACTAGGAAATAAGTGATGACAGAAAAACACACACAAAAAAAAAAAAAAAACCCAAAACAAAACAAAGCCTTCACAAAGTCTTGACAACCATAATTAATGGCAACTACTGCAGCCATTTTGGTGGTATATCACCATAACCCTAATTTAGGTAGCGCCAAGACCTATGTAGGGAATGCTGTGTGTGGTTAAATGTCCTATGCACTAATAATAGTGTAGTAATTTGGGGTGTTGCACAGTATTGCAGTACACTAATAGGATACGACAGGTATATGAATGTAATAATGACTAAACTATGAGAAAAATGTCGCTTTTGTATCTCTCAGCCAATTTGTGCTTCAGTATGACAGATTTTTGAATGGAGTGTGTCACTCTCTGTCTAGACAAAGGAAACGTTATTATCTGAATTGTCTGGCTTTTTCACTGCTAACTTCTCATTTCACCACACTGGCCTTACACTGGACTTGGTCCCACATTCCTGGAGCCCTACACTGATGACCATTTCAGACTCAGACGTCGGCTGTTTTGGCCCACAGGCGTCCTGCTGTGTTGAATTTGTTCCCAGTCGAAGATACTCAGGTTTGAACGGAATACGTCTCTCGTCGAAAAGCAGACGCTTAATGGTTAGTCTCACTTTGACTTCTCCGCATTTTATTGTAAGTCCAACGTTTTGCTGAGTTTCTACAGCATTTTCCCGAGCTAAAGAAACACCGCACACACACAGCAAAACAACCAAAACTGAGGCATATGTATATTTTCCCGGGGTCGCCATTTTTTTAAGTAAAACAACAAGCTGGAAATAAATTAATTAGCGTTAATACATTAGAGCCAGGTGTGTTAAGAAGTGTTGCGTTCGCGTGCCCTGCGTTTAATGCTGCTTTCAAAGTAGACACGTCACAAATCAGACATCCTGTATGGACAGCCAGAAAAGCCAGTAGCATTGCACTAGGCTAGCGCTTGAAAATAGGAGAATTTTAATAAGAACAATCTCAAACCCATTTTTTCATTATGAATATAATTTGCCGGTGCGTTTTTTTCTGTTCCTTATCCTACTGCTGTAGCTTTACTCCACTACAAATTACACATAGCTAATATTATATTAGAATTTGCATTTAAAGATGAAATTCTTCCAGTGATATCCCAAGATTAAATAACTTGTCGCCCCCTCAAACTACTAAAAAAACCACACACACACACACTCACACACAAAAAAACAAGACGTGGTGTAATGTCAGGAGATGACGAGGAACTCCTGAATGCATCATTGTCAGTAGGAACAAAGCTATGGCGGAAGTCAAGTACTACGGAGGGACAGTTATTGCAGTTACACCAGAATCCCGTCGATAACATAAGAGCAGCTAGAAACCTTTTTAACTCACATACATGAGGCGAAATGCGTTAGAGACAATTAGTAAAAATGGACAAAAACGATCTAACTTCAGGGTCTGAGGAGGGGATTGACTGGGGAGGAAGTGCAGCTCAAGAAGGGAAGATTATGAAGAAGATGAAAATCTTACCAAAGAATGTGCACACTGGTCTCCCTACCCCACTTGCAGACCCTGTGAAATTCTCTCTGGTTAAAGGAGACTACCTCTACTTCTACTATGGCTGTGATGGGCAAGATGACAGAGGATGGGGATGTGGCTACCGCACTATTCAGACAATGGCTTCCTGGCTGTGTTATAACTTGTCTCCACCTAAGGGCCAACACAGACCCCCACCGAGTCTCCCAGAAACCCAGCAAGCCTTGGTCTCCATGGGGGACAAGCCAGGCTCATTCTCAGGCTCCAGGGAGTGGATCGGGACATTTGAAGCTTCCCTGGTCCTTGACTATTTCTATGATGTTCCCTGCAAGTTGGTACACATCAGAGGTGGAGGGGTAGAGCTGGAACAGGTTGCAGTGGAAGAGCTCCATCAGCACTTTCAGAAGCATGGATGTCCAGTCATGATGGGAGGGGACAGGGACAACTCCTCGAAGGGAATAGTAGGCGTATGCACTGACGACAAGGGGAGCCACTTGTTAATTGTTGACCCTCACTATTATGGAGGTCAGCTGGAGAAGGAGGAGTTGCAGAGGCGAGGGTGGGTGGCGTGGAAAAGAGTGTCATCTCTGGATCAGTCTTCATTTTATAATCTATGCATGCCTCAGACTGCCAAAAAATGAACATGAAATAAGTAACAGAACTATCTGTTACAGACCTGCAAACTATTTCATTATTTGTGTGGATGAACTCAGGAAAATGTCAGACTTCCTAATAGATACAATTCAGTATCAGTGTCAACAAGTGTCTTATTAGGAGAAACTGTACAGTACTGTTTGCATTTGTGTTTTACAGGGAGCTGTAGTGCCATCATGTGGATGAAATCAATAATGACAAAGTATAGTAGTAAAGTGACATTTAAATGATTAACATGCCTTCTTTATGGCTCAATAAAAAGCCTGTTGAATCTCAGATCTCCTGAGATACATTAAATATTCTCCTCAATAGTTTATTGGTCTAAGTTTTGTCTTTATTCATTTATTGTATATAACACCCCTACTGTGAGATGAATATGCAAATGAGGCCCCAAGATCAAAAATGTTGAAGTAGGACTTAAGAATGACACAACTGTTTTACTGGGGGATATGTGAGAAATATTAACATTGAATATTTATTCAACTAAGGGGTTGCAAGTGTGGAAATTGCCTTCTTTTCCAACAATATGTTTGATCAATTGATTGCATTTTGTGAGCTGACATTATTAGATTAATTGTTCAACAGTAAATTAATAAAATGCCCTAAATTCTCTGGCTCCAGCTGCTAAAATGTGATGAGACTCGCTTTTCTTTGTCTTATGTGATGGTAAACTGGATATCTTTGAATTGGTTTCCAGCCTTTGGTTTCCAGGTTATTGTGATGGGCACTTTCTTGACCTTTAATAGATGAAACAATTAATTGAGGAAAATAATCTGCAGATTAACCAATGATGAAAATAATTGTTGCAGTCTTGTTGGACTAAATTAGACAGACTCCATTCAGTTACTCATTTTATTGCTACATACAATATAATTTTGCATCATATCTCAGTTTCTTTTTGAGCTACAAGAACCCCAAACATTTCTACAGTCAGGTGCTAAAGATATTTTCTAACACATAACTCATAACAGAGATCACATCCACTTTGTCTCAGTTATCTTGCACACAGTCATTGTAGAAAATCTGGAAGTTCTTGTCCACATCCATCCTCCCCTTGAGGAATTTCTCCAGGTTCTTGAGGGGAACCTCTACCATGTGGTTGTTGATACGATCATTCATCCCATAAGCTCCAAAAACAGGGAACTTGTAGCGTACGAAATATGGTGCATTTTGGTCGAATGCAGTGCAGCAGTAAGCAGACCACATGTACTCTGGTACAGCCACTCGGTCCAGATTGTTGCGACGGATCGTGTGTCCAGTGGTGGTGACCCCAGTGACCACGAAGGCCTTGCCACGGCAATAGTTGTTGAGGCGTTTGCGGATGAGGTCCTGGTGTTCCGCCCAGGGACCCATGTTGAACTCCCTGATCTGAGGCACCACATTTGTCAAGCTGTAGGTGGAGGCTTTGTCTATAGGGTCAGCCTGATGCTCGTCAGGATTTAGTTGGCCACGTTCGTACTGAACTACATCAGCATAGTCTTCCAGGACTGCCTGGCTGTCCTCAAAGTTCATATGCATGCTTGTAGATTGGGGGAAGGGTTCCATGTTACTGGTGCTTTTTTCTGAGGCCAACTATAGAAGGAGAGAGAGAAGAAACCAGCACAATAATGCCGTAAATTCATTTGACAGTTTCATTACTTGTGAAAAGTTTCAGCAGAATATAATTATTCGCTCATCCTTTGATAAGAGAATTTACTACATTCACAAAAAAAACATTTGCAAGTGAAATAATTTGCCTAACTAATGTAATAGAGCATAAAACAAGACTATCTGATTGAATAACATTTCATATCCAGTAAAGTAACTTAACTCAAGCTTACTTTGTTCATAGCTACAGTAATATAGTTTTCCCAGTTGTCTAAATTCCTGGGTAGGTGTGAGTATATAAGATGTTTTCGTGTTTTCAGACTATATGGATTCCTTTCATAATGATACAGACAGATGTACATTAGTTTTGTATGTTATACTGTATAACATACTGTAGTTACATCCACAGAGATGGCACACTTACCTACAATGAATTTGGATTAAAAGAACACTTACCTGGGGTTCAAACATCCAAGGGAAGTCCACCTTCTTCTCCCCATCTGACTTCTTGAATGTATAGGCAGAATAGATGGGGATGTGTTTGTTGGGGTCATACAGAGTGACATAGCGGGGTTTATCCTCGTAGCGCTGGCAGATCTTCTTAAAGGACCTGCTGAGGTAGCCTCGAGGTGGAGTACCCATGTACAGAGAGTCCTTACAGCGCTCTGCATGGTTGAAGTCCCCCACCACTCCCGCCTGGGCCCCTTGTAGCAACACACAGGTCAGCACCATCACGACAGCTGCCAGGGGCAAGGCATACTTCTCAGATGTAGGTATCATCCTGACAGCTCTGTTTCCCACTATATCTAATCTTCTGTATGCCTTTAGACCTCTCTACTCCTGCTCGTATGTCTCTTTCTCAACTGTAACACACCTCTGCAAATCCACTATTGTCTAACAAGTACAGCCTCTGTCCCAGCTCTATCAAGACTCAACATTATTTCCCTTCCTGCCTCATCTGTAGTTTAAGCAGACTGGTGCCCCATTGTAAAGTCTTTTCCATATATTCAAAGTGCCACAAGTGTCGTAGGAGTAATTCAAAAGAAGTGAATGTTATCATTCTTTGAAAGCATTTTATAGCTGTGGAATACAGAGAACAAAAATGACACTGAGTTCATTATGAATATGGAAGAAGTATAATTTCCCCTTTCTTTAAAGTTCTACACAAATACTTTGAGTAATGATGTTTTGCATTAAGCCTTGTTTTTGTGTGTTGAGACAGAGGGTTATAGTTTAGGAGTGAGAATGAAAGTAAAAAATGCAGGTCAGGGAGAAACTGAATTTTTAGTGATGGCAATCCTTGGATCCTCTAAATCCACACCTCTCTTTTTATTACATGGATACAAAGTAATAAGAGTATAAGTATAGACATCCACACTCTACATCCGGTATATATACCAATGAGCTGTTCTTGAGTATGTTATATGTAAGGACCACAGCAGTTTTAACCTATAGTATGAAAGTCTTGGCGATTTTAATTAGATTCTGTTCACTGCTAGTTACACAGTATGTTGTTTCATTCTGAAAGAAGCTTAGATCTAAATATAAAATGAGAAGTATGAGATCAAGACCCAAAAAAGGCCTTAAAGTCTTCATATTGTTTCCTGTTTTTATAGTAAGCAAATGCAGTTTTCATAATTTGTTACTTTTGTGAAAGATGTATAATATCACAGAAATGCTCTTGATGCTCATGTTAAAATAAAACTTCAAAGACAGTTCAGTCACAGATTGGAAATGTTTATTACTGCAGATTTGACAAGGCAGGTACATTACTGTTACATTTTCAGTCTGACTAATGACAAGTTATTCTAAATCAACTGTTCAAGTAGGAGCACTGGTAACACATTTAGTCTCATAGAGTGTATCATAACAAACAATTATGAACTTTTCTGGGGAAGACACAATAAAATGTAATGTGATGTGATTCTAAGATACTCGAGGCAAAATGCAAAATAGCTGCCCTATAGCAAAAATATTTTTCTATTCAGTTTGACTGAGGGCTGGGATACAGTCACCCACAAAAATCTGAAAGCTCTGGTCTACATAGGTTGTCTTCCTGAGGAACTCCTTAAGCTTCTGGACAGGGATTTCAACCATCTCGTTATTCTTCTCATTGAGGCCATAGTAAGCAAAAGATGGGAACTTATAGCGTTCGTCATAAGGTGCATTGTGGTCGTAGTCCTCACAGCAATAAGCTGACCACAAGTAGGTGGGAACTGCAATGCGGTTGATGTTGTGCCGGCGGATCATCTTCCCCGAGGTGGTGATGCCTGTGACAATGTAGGCTGTTCCCCGGCAATAGTTGTTGAGTCGTTTGCGGATAATGTGCTCCTGTTTGTTCCAGACTCCATTGTTGAATTCGGGAACTACAGGTACGACGTTGGTCAGGGTGTAGGTGGAGGCCTTGTCATCAAGCTCATCATGATGCTCGTCTGGGTTGAGGGTACCACGTTCGTAGAGGATGGCGTTTGTGTAATCATCCAGAACAGCTTGGGCATCCTCAAAATTCATGTGAATGTAACCATGTGGGAAAGGCTGCATCTCATCTGTATCAGAGGATGTGGATAGCTGCGTAGACAAGCAGACAGACCCAGGACAAATGAAAGGATGCAGGTAAAGAGATATGATACATATTATATATGACATCTGTATGAACTGAAGCATTTTCACCAGAATATTAACAAGATTTCAATACAGAAAAAGGTTGCTTAGAATGTTTAACCCTCTATTTTTATTATTATTTTTTATTATTATTTTTCTTTATTTATTTTATTTTTTATTATTTTTTCTTTACCTGAGGTTCATACATCCAAGGCACATCCACGCATCTCTCTCCATCTGTGCGTTTGAAGATGTAGGCAGAGTAGACAGGTATATGGTCCATGGTGTTGTACAGAGTCACGTAGCGTGGCTTCTTGTTATAACGCTGACAAATGAATTGGAGGGAGTGGTGCTGTAGCCCTGTTGGCGGTGTTCCCATGTAGAGGAATTCTCTGCACTCTGGAGACAACACTTTCTCCACTCTCCCTCTGACAGCTGATGTCATTATGTTGACTAGCAAGAAAGCTATCTGTGCCCAAAATGCCATAGTCAGTATGGCTTTGATGCAGTCGGATCCTGGATGCGTGCTAGAAGGGTATTTCTGAAGAAGGAAAAATCAAGAGCAACACTGTTCCTGATGTTCATGAATCTCTCCTCTTTAAAAGTATATCCCTGTGAGCTGCTACAAATGTCCCTATACCTGGCCATGGAGCTCAAACAGCTTCTACAGGTTTCACGCTCTGTTCTCTGTGATCAGGACTCAGTATGCAAAACAATGCACATCTTGCCACCCAACTGCTACAATGTATGGCCATTGGCCAATGGCAAAGACATGTGTGTTCTCTCATTGGTGGAGAGGGAGGTAGGATCCCACAGACCCTTTGGTAAGTCAAACGTCACAGATTCAACTGGCCTGCCTGTCCTCTCCTCTCGTGAAAACAGTCAAGCAAAACACTAGTTGCTTTAAACAAGGAAACCAAGTGAGCACTTCCTGCAAATGGAAACTGGTAGCTTGTCTTTCACACATTTACATGACAGTTGCTGTTGCCTAACACTTATCTTCAGCCTGGTGCACACTCTTTGCTAGGAGTATGACAGTGACAAAGGTAGATGCTTTCATCTAGAAAAAACAAGGGTTGCTGCTGCTTTGGTATCCATTTTCACATTACACATTACAAACAAGTGTACGCACACCTGGAATATCTCCCTTTCGGCACATAAAGTGGAAACAGCTTGTCTTGTCAACTTAAAAATAAAGATTCTGCTTTGTTTTCCTTTTCAGGTAACAAGACAGAAACACCAGCAAGACCTCAAAGTCATCTGGAAGTGTCTTCCGCTGTCACACTCTGAGTTTCTAGTGTCTGAGAGTGAAAATACAGCGGGAAAACAGCAAAATCGAAGACAGGACGGCTTCACCCTGCATGCAATGAAATATCTTTTGTGTGCTGAAAGCTTCACCTGTTGTGCTCCCTCCCTGATACCAAATTTTTAAAGAACCCCCCATGTCTGAAATTCTCCATTAACCTTGATGTGTGAAAGAATTAGGGGAAGAAAGGAAAGGGGGCTGAGAGAAGTAGAGGAGACAGGCCTGTTGAGTGACATTTTGTCTGGGTGTCCAGGCTATTTTGTGCTAGGGGAGGCAACACCAGTCATTGACATTACACTAGCTGGCAGAGCGGCACACAAACATAGTCTGGAGAGGCCTCCTTCTCCTCTATGAGTCCCTCTTGTAGCCCCCTTGAGGTGCTGAGCTGAAGTTGAACCTGGCTGGATGCAGCGGTCTGCACTTCACGGTCCATGTCTGGGATTGCAGAGATGACGCCTTCTCTGGCAGAGAAAAGCTTTTATCGTAATCCATCAGGTGAAAAGTCTTGGAGCGATGGTCAAACTTCTTGAAGATGGCTCTGACCATATATCAACCCGCTACAGTGCAGACCTCAAGCAGAAGAGGTGTAGGTCCATACTGAGAGAGACAGGGAGCTGCTGAGTCAGTCAGCAGTCTTCCAGCCTGAAGCAGCTTCAGTTTTGTCTTAAGAACCGTGTTCACCACCGCTGGGACCACTGGCACAGTGCTCTGCTCAAGTTTCAAGAGCTCTGCTGGCTTTGCATCCCCTGCAGAGACTGGACGAAGCTGAGTGCCACCAAAATGCCACAGCAGTTTGCTGTGCAGTGATGGAATAAATGTTTGTACAGACTCCTCTGCTTTTATGCGGATGTTTGACACAAACATCTGAAGGTGCTCCAGTGTTACCTTCCTGAACAGCAGCTGTGAAAGCCGCTTTTCATTTTTCAGCTCTTCTTGGACCTCTTGCTCCATTTGGGCGAGACAGAGTCTCCTCGCTCTGGTCCAGGCCCGTCAGCAACACAGTGATAGAAAAAGTCTGCCTCCAGTGAGTCTCAACAGTGAGATGATAAAAGTGATGGTAGACTAATGTTATGATATGACAGACATGCAGGTTTAAATATCACACTACAGTCTGAAGATTCAATATATTTTACTCACCAGTTCACCTATGAGGAGATGTTTTATCTCTAATCTCCCAATCATTTCCTGAAACCTGTAAAAATAAAAAAGATTGTGTTATCTTCTACAACTTTTCATGTTTGTAAAAAATCTCAGAGAACAAAACACATCAAAGCACGGAACTGATATTTAAATGAAGGAACCAAACACAGAAATGAATGCATGTATGCATTAAATTATTATATTTTTTTCATAAAAGCTTGCCCTCAGCAGAGAATTTACAGAATCTACATCTTTCAAACCATACTTGGCCGACTTTCCCCTAACAGACAAAATAATTAAAATATAATACTATATACCATTCATAAATGTTAATAGTTGTAAATATATAGGTTTGAGTTTAAAAAAAAAGAAGGTGGGTGATTTTTGTCTTTTTGTCAACAAATACCATGAAGAGGTCAAAACTGACAAGTTCATCCTACTAACAAGTAGGCTATTGTGTGTATCCAAAGCCGGTATATCCTCTGTGCCACAGACCTTCACTGTTGTCCAAAAACTATTAAAATCACATTAATAAGCCACTAAATTGTAGTTTATTTTGAGTCAGTCTCCCATACACCATCCTGCTGCTGTAAATACTCACTAGCACAATATAGTTTAATCTTGCAGCTGAAAATAGCAGCTGTTCTGCATGGTTTGTTTGTGGTTGAGTGACATTTATTAAAAACTCAAGCCTTATCCTTTAAATGTTTGACTGAGAAAACACTACAGTTGATAACAGTAAGGTCCATGCTGTAAAGGTATGAAAGAACCACACCAGTGGTTTTGCATATTTTAGTCCTTTTACTGCAAATCAAGTTTACTTTGAATATAGCTTTTCTATTGTTCCATTTGGTTTTCATTCATTTTCTGCATCATATGAAAATCAATTAGCAGACTTGAAACTTGCTTATTGTGTAATCCCTTATAGTGAACATCAAGTCTTCATTATTTTTTCTGAAAGTCACATTATTGTTAAGAGATAATGCAAAGTTTCAAAACTGCATTACCACATAAGGACAAAAATTAACACTGACCTGATGTTTTTTTTCATTATTGTCCATCACTTTGATCCAGACTAGAATATCACTTTGGTTTTTGTCCAAAACTCATGACTTTGTGTTCAGTGCTTATAAGTAAATGACAGAATGCTAACACGCTAAGCTAACATGGCAAAAATGGTAAACATTACCTGCTAAACATCAGCATGTTCATGTCATGGTGAGCATGATAGCATGCTGTCATTAGCATATAGCACTATGCACGGCTATGCTATGATAGTGTGCCTGTACACTCATTATTTAATTTTTTAAATTCATTTTTTACATTTTGCACTATAGAATTAGATGGGTATTGCATGTGAGCTGTGGAGCTGGAATTTTGTTGGTGGCTGCCCGTCCGTGAGCAGGCTCATGAACAAACATGATATCCTATTGTTGAATGTTTCCTCTCCCTCTGTCCTCTGTGTTTTCCACCATCTCTCCATCTACCTGGTTTATATTTATATGTCAGAGTCAGAAAGTGAAAGACAGAGAGACAGAGAAGCAGTAGATTACCCTGCGAGCATCTGTCACACAATATGTGCAAATGTGCATTTTCGAGGAAGAAGGAATCCTTAAAAAAAAAAAAACAGAAATTCACACCACATTTCCTTTTTTTTTATGTTTCTTAGATTACAGAAAAGAAAGTTCTGACAATGAGTAAAAAATAAAAGCTTGATCAAAAATGAATCCCTTTTTTCAGGAATAATTTATTGGATATGAGTAAGTGGAGACTGACAGGAACGACAGGGAGAGAGAATGACATGCAGCAAAGGTCACTGGCTAGATTCAAACCAGAATGCCCGTAAAAACTTAATTAGTAAACATCTGTTTATACTCAGCCACTTGGACTCTCATTTACTGTTGTCACTCTAAATACCTCTACATGGTTTCCATCAAATATGTGAAGGCTCGGCTCCCTCTGTTGATAGCAACTATGTTGTCCATTAAAGCAATAAAGTACATAATGATGACAACTAAATAGTGTCAAAGATGGGACATAGGCCAACTAAAAAGTAAAATATGACACATTATATTTATTCTAGTGATTAATAACAGTTTTGCAAACACTTGGTAGCTTAGTGTATGCAAAACTGTATTATAAAGGAGTATAGTATTGACTAAACTGCAACAGTGTATCTTAATCAAACAGTGGAGCCACTATGTATGTACCTGTTAAATTACACTCCTTACAAGTCACTAAAGTGTCCAGAGAGTTTCATCCCCTTTCCTGCTGAACAACTTCTGGATAAATCATTTGAAATGAAAGTCTCCCCCAAAAACTGCAATCAAAAAACACTGGAGAAAATTTGTAATATGAATGCAAGGATATTATGGAAAAAGGCAACAAAACAGCTTGTTTTTTGTTTTGTTTTTTTCTTTTATTCATAAAAAAAAGCATCTATCATGCAGCATCTAGTCAAGATTTCAACTCGTTTGACATTGATATAATTAAAAAGTCATATGACAGGTCTATCAGCTGTTGTCAGTAATCAGTGATAATGATCATTGATTCATAATCAATTTACAAACAAGCATTCCAATATTCTTAATATGTTGAAACCAGTACTTACACTTTCAATTGTGGTGTGTAAAGAAGCAGAGTATAGTGGCAGTAATGTAGCCCAGTGAGGACTGTTTCTGATGTGATATTATACACTGCAAGATCATCCTGTGAAATGCAAAAGAATGATGGCCAGAGGGACCCACAGAATGTCAGAGGTACTCATTGTTAAACTCTGTTGTTAAAGCCACTATGAGCTAAGTTCCCCATGAAAAATATTCTCACCCTCTTCTTGCCTGTTGTACTGCATGCAATTGCAAGTTTCACCAGCTTTTGGTTCAAACACACCATAGACTGTATACTTTATTAGTGTTAGAGATAGTATGTATTTATAATATTTTCTTTTAAAAAGTCAGTTTGCTAAATAATTATGCATTAATTTGTTCAGCACTGTGCAAGTTTACAGAGCACAAATGAGGTAGAGTATTTCCAGGGCTTCGTAAACATTGTTATTAAATTTGATTTGAACATCTGAACCATGAAATCCAGATAGTATTATTTGACTTACATATGGACTTTGTTCTCATTTAAATATACATGAATGTGTGAATTAGAATAACACAAACCGAGTCAATGACACACAATACACGAAACAAATGATTTGAAAATTACCAATCAGGTCATTTTGGCTTGGATTGATATGCTGGATTAAAGAGGCAATAACCCTGATGATGTCATCAGAGTTATTTTGGGTCGGGCCACACTTTTTTAACAGGAAGCCTGCGTAACAAACTGGAGATAAGAGACATAAGCATTTATCAGGCAGGGAGGCTCAAATGAAAGACGCTATTGAGTTGCATGGTCGGAAATGTAGGAAACTGTTTTTAGAATTTGGTATATACTTAATACTAAAAGTCAGGATATCCCAGGTTCTGCTGCTTTGATTTTGACAATTCCTCTCTTAATATCTCTCTTGTGAGTCTCTCCAACTTTATGGAAGTGTGGTACTAAATCACTGGAGTACCGCTTTAATGTGCAATTACATCTTCTTTCCTTTGGAGGTGCAAGTTAGTATACTCTGATATGGCCCATTTTCCCTTACTGCCACAGGCGGAGACCATAAAATCTGAATCTGAACCTCACCCATTAGTCAACAAATGTCTCTATACTTTTTTGATATAATCCCTATTTAATTTATTAAAAACATGTGAAGCCAGGACTACTTAACACTGTCACTATTAAAGTTAATTGGGTGCTAGTCCAGTTTATAGGTGCATTTCAGTATAAAGTTAGGATTCTTCATCATGGCTGTGCATCCAGTTCTCCCCTCTTACTGAAACACTAGTCAGGTCTCTCTTCTTCTTGAAGGGGTTTTCTGACACACAGCCCTTATAGAAAATAGTCAGGTCACTGTCTATGTCTTTCTGGCTCTTTAGGAAACTCTCCAGAGTCTTAAGAGGGACTTCCACCACACTGTGACCCGTCTGTTCATTCAGTGCATAGCCCCCATAACTGGGAAACATGAACCTCACCTCATACGGTGAGTTACGATCAAACCGTGGGCAGCAGTACGCCAGCCATAAGTGTTTGGGGATTGCCAAGCGGTCCCTTTTATCTCTCTGGATGGTTGCCCCAGAGATGGTTGCCCCCGTCACCATAAAAGATTTGCCAAGGCAGAAGTTGTTGAGGCGACGGCGAATGATGTCCAAGTAAGGGTTCCAGGAAGTGTCCAGGAAGTCTGTGATTAATGGGACCACATTGGTCAGGGTGTACGTGGAGGATTTGTCATCTGGTTCTGCTTGGTGCAGGTCAGGATTAAGTGGACCACGTTTATATTCTACAGCATCTGTGTAGTCCTCCAGTACAGCCTGGCTGTCCTCAATCAGAGGGGGGGTGTCATCAGTGAGGGGAAGTGCTTTCATGTTACCACTCTCATCTTCGGAAACCAACTGTAGGAAAAAAAAGTGTCTTTTTTAAATGACTACAGCCCAAACGTCATGATTGCACACTGAAGCCAGTACAGACAAGCCTTAAGTTGTAGTATCTCTAATGAAATCTTGATTAAACCACCTTTTTCTCAAAAAAAGTTATCTTGATAGCAAAAGTCTGCCTCCAGTAACTGCCAAAATAGCTGCAAGCACTAAACCCAATCTTCAAAATATCCTTTAATAAAACAAATGGGTGATTTCATCAGTGCTACTTCTGTTTTTCTTTATGTGTAAGCTGTAGGGTCTTCAATAACAGATAGTTATTACTTCAAAAGTCAGTAGAGTAAAATAGAAACGCATATTGTATGACAGTTCATCTTGTTATCACCTGACAAGTCATAACTACATTACTGCCCAGACAACTAATCAGCTTCTCTCAATCTTAACAGTAAGCAGTGTTGCTGTCTGTACCTGAGGCTCATACATCCAGGGTGTGTCCATCCTCCTCTTCCCATCAGACTTCTTAAAGACGTAAGCTGAGTAGAGGGGGAGGCGGCGACTGCTGTCATACAACGTGGAGTAGCGCAGTTTGTCTGCATACCTCTGGCAGATCTTCCTCAGGCTTGTTCCTCTGATCCCGACAGGTGGTATCTGCATGTAGAAAAAGTGTCCACAGTCTTTGAAACTGTTTGACACGCTGGCACTCACCGGGGGTGATGCCAGCAGGAGGTAGAAGGACAGAAAGCAGGTGCAAAACAAGTGCATATTCATACAACTGGAGTAGATGGGTGTAAAAAAAAAAAGGAATCCGGGTTATTTCCTCATCAGGGGGTTTGACATGTCATGTCACGAATCAATATGAATGAATTAATTCCATGCGGTCGTGTACAATATGTCATCCTGTATTGGAGTTGCCCTTGTAATCTAGTAAAGTAATGGCTGTTGGACAGAGAGTCAGTATGCAAAGAAGCAGTAGCTCAGAGTGGCTCTATTGGCTGGATAGCTGACTTATCTGCCCCTGCAATGTCTGTGCAGCCATGCATTTCTGCACAGACAGGCTGCGTTCATGTTCTTAAATGCTTCTAAATGATTTCATAAATTCACTCTGTTCACTGCATTTACCTAATTTAAGATAATAAACTAATGCAATGGGGGACCCACATCTCTGCATCTCTACATACATTTGACATAAACTGCTTTCTATTGTTTATCTTCGCCTTTGCACTATGGGATCATGCAGTATGTGTCAGTAAAAACTGTATAAAGACAGCAAACAACAAAAAAACCCTTTGCAAGTAGTGCCATGAAACTATCAAAATGAGCAGTTATGTTGAATCAGAAAGATTCCCACAACTTTGTTTCCAACAACTTCTGCAAAACTAAATAAGTCTGTTGTTTCCATAAGCCTGCAGAGATGCACATCTACATGTGCATGCAAATGTTGCATAACACATCTGAGCTGATCACACCTTTTGTAAGGGCACTTGTGTATAGTAGTATGCACATCTGACAAGATAGTTCCTCCACCAAAAACACCCATAGGTTGATAGATCTGTCCAGATACAGAGATGGCTCCTCTTGAAGTAACGTTGTGGTGTTTGCATAACTGGAACATAGAAATTTAAAACAGAGGAGTAACAAATTACTTGTAAAGGTGCAAGTGATACATGCGCAATAAGCAACTATATATATTCAGCCAGAGAGCATTTTCAATATCATACCACCCCATAATCTTGCTATAAGAGCACAGGCTGATATGTTAGGTAAGTCAATATAACACTAAACGAATGTTTGGTAAATAAAATGCTTTTTGTATTGGGAATCATTTTGTGATCTACATCCAGTTACTCTTTTGGGTTAGAATAAAGTTGTTTTGTGTTCAGTTAAAGATTTTCTTGTCAGTCGTCTCAATTAAGTCAGGTTTTGTCTTTTATTTTCCTCTCTAAAAAAGCATCTGTATGGTTAATTGGAAGCTTGTTGTTTTATTATGCTTAATTTGGCTCTATAGTAAAACAGAATTTCGTTTTGTTTTTGGAAACACAACCAAAAGTACACTAGAATGGAACAATGAAGATATCCGACAAATGCTTGTGCTGTTTATAAAAATTAGCTCAGACTATCCCACAATTTAACAAGCAAGAGTTTTTCAGTGATTAATGGTAATGAGACAGCAGTTATTTTGAATGAGTGATGGTAAGACAACATATAGACTCAGCTGTTCTATAACTTACAAATCCGGCATTTTCTTATACAAATTCATATAAATAGTCTCATGAAAAAAAACCAACTTGAAAATAATTGCTGTGAAATTTTAGCACTTTAGCAATGCACAATTACCGTAAAAGTGCATTGACATTCGAAGGATATGTATCTACTGTCTTTTATGACACCAAACATTGTGCTGTTTTCAGCTGCTCGGGTAGTTATAAGTTCAGGTAGCCATATAGAATCTCATCACTGAGCTGAAAATTCATTTATGTAGTATATTGTTTGTGTGGTGGTATATAAACTCATGTCTAGTTTGTTTTCTTAGCAATCACAAATTTTGTATGAACACATATTTCATAGATTTTTGCACATATTTACATGTGTAACTCTCACTATTGTAACTCATTACTTACTTAAGTATCAGTGATGAAAAAAAAGTTAAGTCTTTAGTTAGTTAGTTAGTTAAACTTTTATAGTGTCATGGTGTTCTATATTTTCATTCCAATAGATACAATTTGACATTGTGATTTGACCTATTAGCTCACTAAGGTATGAGCTGATATGGTGAGAGGTAAAACTGTAAATATCAAATTGAAAGTAATCTAACTTTCAGCAATCATCGTCTTTTGTTCACAGCATTCCAGACAGTGCTAGGTGCAGTGTGGCTGCTGCTGGCTGTATGCCACTCGGCCCAGCTCTCCTGCACCACAGGCCAAGCAGAACAGTGTAAAGCTGCGTGGACGGCACCTGGGACCAAACTAGCCGGACAGGGATTTGACGTGGTCACCATGAAGCGTACACAGGCCTACGTGATCGATGTGAACACCTAGTGACAGAAGAACAACTCCTGCACCCTTTGCAAAAACAACTGCGTGGGGGGGAAGCTTCAGAGGCTGCCTGTGGCTGTGCAGCACTAGAGGCTCCTGAAACCCAACTTGACGTTATCCTCCACTCTGTATGAATCCAGTGAAGTTTTTGTCATGGAGTGCAATACAGATGTTGAGCCCGGCTGGACATTAGGTCCGAACTTGAAGTTGTGTAGTTTGGGGTATGCAGTCTGAGGCTGCCAGGACTGTCATGCGTCAGTCCAAACAGGACAAGTTCAGCTTTATTAACCAAGAAGTGTAATGCATCTACTATAAGTGAGAAATCATACATATTTAAAGAGCAATTTCAGATTAAATTCATGTGAAAAATTTTAAAGTAATGTTTTACAAATAACAGTATTTGATTAGATTTGTATTATCTATGAGGACATCCTTACAGTTCCTCTTTATACCTAACAATTATTACGATGAGTTAGCTGTATCATGCAGAAAGGATGCTAATTAAAATCACAATATAAATTTCTTCTGTCTGTAATATGTGTATTGTTTTCTCTAAAAGTCTGTTTTCTTTCCGCTTCAATTACAGTCTGAAAAAACCCCCACCCCTCCACCCCATGTTTGTTCAGTCTATTATGAACCTACCACAGCAGTACAACAACCAGACCAAGCCAGATTACATTAAATTCCTGGCCACCTTTGGCACACATTACACGCACAAAGTCGATCTGGGTGGCAGAGTGAAGAGCGTCACTTCTGTGCAAATGTGCAAGGCGGCATTGGATGGCTACACTGAGATGGAGGTGAGAATTTGCCTGAACGCTGAGGCAGCTGCAAGGGCAAGTGTCAAGAGTGCTGAAATTAAAGCTCAGGCAGAGTACTGCAGGAATGCCTTGAAAAGATATCAAAACATGAAGAGTTTTAGCCGTACATTCAAGCAGAGGTTCACCCAGGTGGTTGGGGGCTATTCAGGTAATATATCCAATCTCCACTTCTCTGCCAAGGTCAAACCCAATACCTTTCGTAAAAGCCTGAGAATCAAACCAGAAATTATCAGCTATGGCTTGCACCCGCTCTACCAGCTAGTTAAAGATCCTGTGAAGAAAAAGGCAGTGAAGAAGGCCACTGAAGACTACATTCTGCAACACGCTCTAATCAAATACTGCTCCAACAAGTGCACTCAGGGTTCCACTCCCAGCTCCCATGACCCATGTACTTGTCGACCCACCAGATGCATCACCGACAACTGCTGCCCTCAGCGGCGAGGCGTGGCCCACTTCACTGTAACCGTCAAACATGCCAGCGGCCTGTGGGGTGATGTATTCTCCCAAACTGATGGCTTTGTGAGGGTCTTGGGCAACCAGACCTTCGAGACCAAGGTCATCCACAACAACAATAACCCGCAGTGGAATGAAGATTTCTACCTGGGCACGGTTGAGCTGCCCCTGAAGACAGAGCTGAAGCTTGAGGTGTGGGATGAAGATAATCACTGGTATGACCGAGCCAATGACCTCTTGGGGTCTTGCACCAAATCAGTCAGAGCTGGGTCCTTCACCTCCATGTGTCCCATGAAACATGGCAGCTTGTACTTCTCCTACAAGGCAGAGTGCGCCCCTGGGCTGAGAGGTGCCACTTGTTCAGAGTATAGCCCGTTCAGGATGAAAGTTGATCTCCTTGACCTGTACTCATCCCGCAATAGCCTGAATGTCAACCAGGACTTGCTGGTTCATCTGAAAGGGGGCCACACTGTGGATGACCCCCTGACCTTTGTCATGAGGGGAAACAAGGAGATGGATGTTCAAGCTCATCTGCCTCTTCTCAGTGAGTTGTGACTGGAATCCACTGATGGAGGAAAGTCAGTCTTTTTAGATTAAACATGTTCAAAATCACTCTGCAACCAGACACAAAAAAATGAATGTAATCAGCTTAAATAGGCTAACTTGCAACCACTGTAATAATATGTAACATTTACATTTACATTAATTCTACAATAGTTTTGTCAGATTTCTTTAAAACTGGATGCACTAGAGTAGCAGTAAGTGCAGTCTGTCATGGTTTGACAGACCTGTGACTGTCATGTTGAAAAATGAAACATTTTTTATGAGATCTGAGGATATGACTGCCCAATTGCATGAAAATAAAATCAAGAATAATAAGGATTTGAAAAGTTTTCAAATGTGGCAAGCTACAAAACTCCTCAAGTTCTGTTCTGGTCCACTGTTGTGAGCTTTCTTTCTTCTTTTTCACTCTTAGATAATGAGTAGTTACTCTTTATTGTAAGTAACACACATAATGAATATGAGTCAGTCAATGACTTTACATTGTTGATATATCATTCCTTGTTTTGGTTGTTTATGTTCTTCCATACATTTAGAAGCAATTTCAACCCTTTTGTGGAATACAAATGCCTTGATGACGTTTTATAACACAATAAAATTGGTTTAAGTTGGTTTGTTGCCCTCTGGTGGTAAGTACAACGACAGACTACAACTCCACAGCCATTGATGAATACACATGTGTTAATGATTATCAAACTATTATTGAAGGTATTAATACTGCTATTAATGGTCATGTTATTTCTGCTGTCTATTAGATCTGTATTCATAACATGCAATCAATCTAAAAATATTAGGAATATTTGTACCTTTTTACACAATCCAATACAGCTACCCTGCAACAAATGCTACGTTTGAGAATGTTTTATTCACCACGTTTACATACAAGTGGGTGGACATAATATCAGAAACACATACAGTACCAGTCAGAAGTTTGGACACACTTTATTTTCTTATTTATGTATTTATTGGGACCATGTACAGTGTTAAACATAAATGTTACCGTTTGATGGGTTAGCTAATCGCTAATTTTTATCTGCAGTCCCTTAGGCAGGCAATTAAAACATATAACCGCACAATAAGAAACAGTACAAAGGAAAAAACACACAGGACACATAATACAAAATACAAAGTTACACACAATAGCACATCACATACACCCACAATGTCAACTAGAAATTAATAATGTAAGCTTGTCAAATTAAAAGCATTTATCATTCAAATGGATGGTAAGGTGTGTCCAAACCTTTGACTGGTACGGTATGTGGTTAGATTAATCTGCTGATGACTAAGAGGAAATAATGAAGTGCTGAGCCCATGTTGACCCTCAGTTCCTCTCTCTGTACATTGTATGGGCTTTAAGTCAATTACTCCGTATTAATTTAAATAAAAAGCAATTAATTTAGGATAATACATCTTCTAATCTATGAACAATATAAACTAACATACCAAAGGTCTTAAAACTACATTTTGACTCAGGACCCCTCTGCAAAAATAGGATGTCAAGATTAGATAATAATGCAGTACCTGCCTTAAGGCTGTTAGCACTTCAGTTGATGTTGAATTAATAAAATTACCACAAACCAACTGACACACGGAGAATCTTGGGTTGGTAATACAGCATACTGTAGCTTATTAAGTGGTTGTTATTTATGCTCTGATGCTCCTATACTCACTTTAATTATATACTGTTTTTTTTAATTAAATTTGACCAGACATGTCATTCCTTTTCTGCTCATTGTAATTGGAAATGTCTATTTTAAATGTCAGTCTAAATATCATGCAACAGTTGAATTAGTTCACTCTGTTCCTCCTTCTATGTCCATCATGTCTGTGTTGTTAATTTTCTTAAGTTTGCCTTTGTGTGTTCAGTTAGTGTTGTGTAGTATTTGCTGATGCGTGCGCGCACGTACACACACACACACACACACACACACACACACACACACATTCAGACATGTCAATGTACTTCTTAAACATACAAAAACAAACAAAAAAACTCTAATTGATATTATTACCAAAAGTTATCTCAGCCACACAGTTTCTATGTTGAAAATGTGCCAGACTGAATTATGATTATCCAGATGATACACACCTGCAACAACAAAAGTAGTTTTTCAATATTTGCACATTTCCTCATTATTTCATTGACTTAAGTCCTCCTTCAGAGTCAGAATCATCTGTATTAGCTAAGTATGTTTACACATACAAGGAATTTGGCTCTGGTTCAGTGGCTCTCAGTATACTTACAGAGAATAACAACACAACAGTCTTCAGAAATATACACAAGGAATGACTATGTACAAGTGAAAGTGTTTCTGTGAACTGTAAACAAGATAGAAATAGTGCAAAAAAGTGACAAGTGCAAGGAGTGCTGAGTTTAATATTAAATATTATTATTAAAAAAAGGCATTACTTTCTATACATACAGTAGATGGTTATGTACAGTGCATACAGCCTGTTCAGATATACAGTAGTGAGTGAAATGTATTGCACATTTTATATTACAGACTTAAATAAATATATACAATTTGTAGGTACAGTGGGTATTATAGTCTTTTTAGGGTTATTGCACAGTGCCACAGTGAGTTAACTGTTTATAAGTGTGACCGTGAAGGAGGAGAAACTGTTCCTACTTCTGGTGGTTTGTTCCTTGCTTATCTTCCTGGGGTTTCTTCCTTTTTTCCCCCCTTAAAGGTTTTTTAGAGAGTTTTTCCTTATTCAAATCAAGGGTCTAAGGACAGAGGATGTTGTATCACTGTACAGACTGTAAAGCCCCCTGAGGCAAATTTTTGATTTGGGATATCGGGCTATACAAATACTTGACTTGTGGTTCTTTCAAAAGAGCATTACATACATTCTTTTTCTCAATACTAACGTAGTCTTCATGGATGTTTATGTAAAGAAAGGCCCCATTTCAAAAAAATGGCCCAGTGCACAAAGTCCAAAATCATTGTATTCCCCCAGCACCTCTGTTATCCAGCAGCGCCCTCTGCTGGCTAAATCTTACTACTGCCTAACTGAATCGTCATTCCTCACTCAACATGCTTTTCCAGTCATTCAGTTCACTTTCAAGGGTACTGGGAGCTAATTGCTCAAAATTCCTGCTTTATGCATTTCGAGCATTTTGTCGCTGACTGCAAAGTTCATGAAACAACTTTGAAGGGAGGCTATTCATTATTCTGTGACGGCACTTTGCTGTTTTCGATGTGCGCCTTGTTAAATCAACTTGACGTTGAACTCCGCACTTTAGATTACTGGTTAATTAAGCCCATTCACCTACGACCCTCTCTTCTTATGAAAATGCAAAGTGTGGTACACAGCAGTGTCCAGGCGGGTAAATAGGGGTGTGTTTGCTCTGCTACAACATTGGTTAGCCGCTTGTCAATGTTCAGTCACGTGGTGTCACACGGACGGCCATGTTTCCGAAACACAAACAACAAGAAGAGCAGCGACCAGCAGCCAGCAGACACATACTGATACGCAGCAGCGACCGTTGGAGGAGAGGGGCAAAAAAATAATACATAAAACACAGAGCACGACTTTCTGAAAGTACGATTCTGTCGAGTGAATACGTTTACAGTGTTTAAAGAGACCAATGCATACAATATATTGGCTGTAGACACGCCGGTCTGGTAGCTACAAACAGTGAAGGTAAGCCGTGGTTTCCTCTTTGCAGCTTGTCTTTTAGCTAACGGTAGCTAACAAGCTAACATCTTGCAGCTCGGATGAGTTGGGATTTAACAGTCGCGAGGAAAAAAAGCATTGTTACTGAGTTGTTTTATAGTTAAAACCCTGTTGTTGTTGCTGGCGTTATTTTTGTTCGGTTGTTTTCATTGTAGCAGCCCGAGCTAAACGCCGACAGCAGAGTGGAGGTGGTCGTCCGCACATTGGCGGAGCAGGCCGGGGAGTCTCTCTCCGCCCCCTCCGCCATCATATCTGGTGTCATTTGAACCTCCAAGCCAAGGCCTTAACGATCAACGCATACCTTGTGCTAGGTTAGGTAGCAGGCTAGCTAACCCATCTCTGTTATGCAATAGAAATATGATATTGTGGGTCAAAAAACTGGTGTAACCGTCGGTTTATGTTTCTTATCTCACCAATCGACCTGCTGTAATTAGTTTTGAAAGACGAACAATGTAACACGCAGATGCATCTCGCAACCATTAACGGTAGCTAATGTCAACTTGAGCTATTTTGTGCATGTTAGCCATCTTTTCGAGCAAACAATTTAGCATTTTCCGATTTAAAGTTACAAATCGGTACAGTTTTAATGTTAGCAATTAGCATTGTTTTACATTCTGCATTCCCGCTGCTTGAATCGGTATCCCGCCACGTTTTTGAAGAGCATAACATTTGCAAATATTCAAATGCATTAGAAAATTAATATTCTGGTAATAATATTATTCCTGCATGACCTTGCTTCAGTTTCCTCGGTGCAAACTTGGCACTACACATTAAAGATGTAATTTCTTTGCCCGTAGTGGCCTGGAGTCTGGAGTTAAGTAATGTAATACTCCGCGATCTTTACAGATGTTAAGGATAAAGTTACATTTTCTGAAATGTTGCATGGCTGTGAATTTATTTTCTTAAGATATTGGATTTCTGTTAGGTCTTGACTAGTTCTTCTCACTGTAATCGGTGTGATTTCCAATCAAGACTGCCATAAATGAATGAATGAATCATAAAGCTTTAAAAGCACATGTTTAAATCCAATGCTCACTAAATTATAAAACATTATTCATTATGATTACCAATATCAAATAATACCTAGACATTCATGAGGATTGTTCTAATGAGTAGTTTAAAGGAGCTCATCAAACAATTGTGGCAACCAGAGCTTTGAAGAAAATGGTACAAACTTCTTTTCTACCTGGACCTTATTTTCCCAATTTACCACCATGACGTTTGTGTTTTGTCATTGATGTTAGTATAGAGGTTGATATAACTTCAGTGCACATGTACACACACACACACCAAATGAACCCCCCCACCCCCTTAACATAACATTTTTAAGTGTTTCATATTTCAACATAGTAATATTTTTAACATAGATGTAAACTGGAACAGTTGACATCCAGTTGTCCAGCTGTCTGTTGTTGTAAACATACAGATATTGCAGTATTATTGGTCATGTCATTTAATGTCATTTGAACTACTTGGAGGGTAGACTGTTAAAGTACTCTGCTACAATCATGTCATACTGGATTTTCTGTAATTATTACATAGCCTAGTGTTAATCGATTGCAATGAGGCATAATGAGTTGCAGAAGTTTCAACAGTAGCAGTAAACGGCACAAGATCCACTGATCTTGTTATTTAAAGATTTCCAAAGCCAAGACTGCCATCTATATTCATGACAAATGTCAAAAATCAAAAAGCATCTTTTGTTGGTTATATTTGACTTTAAAATTGTTTAATGGAAATAAATGTTGAACCTACCAAATGCTGATACAACATAATGCCAGTAAACGTCCCAAGTTGTATCAGAAGCTCCTTTTTCCACTTCTTACAACATAATCTTCCAATTAAGTTTAAAAAAAAAAAGCAGTGTTACCGTTAATATTTTACAATAACTGTTGATTTGCATCATAAGAGACCACTAACTAGTGTGAGTGGTATTATGTTGTAGGGGTGGGTGATATGGGCATAAAATGGCGCAACATTTTCTAGCATTTTGACATTGATGACATTTGATGCTATATTTAAGCATGCACAACTGTGTTATATGTGGGGGTCATTCAGAATTAAATATTTATTCCGGTCGCTTCTTTAGCGTGCTCAATTTTGGCAGACACATGAGTTGAATTGTTTTATAGTGATTGCCTTTAATATGGTTGTGAATTTTAGCTTGGCATTGCATTTCCATAAAAATTACCCAAATCTACAGAGTTCGGAAAATGTATCATATTAAAAAATGGTATTCAGCTGGCATCGAAGTGTTAAAGGGCTTTTACTAAGCTGCAGGGAGTGGACAGTAACTTGTACGGTTGAGACATTATGTAAGCCTTAAAAATAGACATATCAGGAAAAAATATATAGTTATTTCTGTATTTTTAAGTACCGAAATGGCATGCACCAATAACTGAGCCAAACAGGTTAGACCTGAAAGCACCCTTAAGGCCCCTTCACTGTGTGATTTAGTGCTGTCTGAGACCAAAGTTTACATTGGTGAGAGAAATGTGGTAAAACCTTTGGTCAGTCCAAAACAGTGGCCCTTGATTGCACTGTGAGACACGTCCACCAACCACCATTTTGGATCCTTGGTGACCAAAGACGGCCTGAGGAAGACCAAATTAGACCAAATTCTTTCAATGTGACTGCTGTTGTGACCGACGTCAACAAATAAACCAATCAGAATATGACATGAAAAGACAACGTGCGCTGGTCAGTCGTGTGACTTTGCATAAGTACAGTGGGTTTTTTTGAATAAAGTGTAGGGGAAGTAAACACATGTTCTCCTTCATGTATCCACTTCACACAATAACCAAAAGACGGAGGTGAAACGAAATGGAGGTTCGTGTGACTTTGCTGCATTTTAAAACAGAGCAGCGCAGATGGATGATGCAAGCTGACGATGCCTTTGCTTTCATATACTTTTTTCTATTTACGTCGTAGTGCTATGATTCATCAAAAATTCAGCATCCAATCTGACAGCCTCAAATCAATGTTGTGCAGCCTGACAGATTGTGACCAAGATTTTATTGGTGTCTAGAACAATGTGACATCCCATAAACTTAGACGATCGCTGTTGTGCTAAAGTCGCCTTAAGTTACCCTCTGTTCCAGTAGAAGTTCAAAGAGGTTCATTTCTTTCTGAAAAACTGAAACCGGTTTCTTGGGTTTTCTGTCTATATTTTCAAAAAAAATTGGATAGTAAAATGTTATTTTTGCAAAGCTAAAGCAATAATTATTTCATTAGCGTTGAGTAACTCCTGCACCAAAGAGGCTTTGACAGTGTGCCAGTGGCTAAGACTCATAGTAGGGATGGGTGATGGATAAAATCTACTATCACTGTATATGTAATTTTCTATCATTATGTTGATATGTATCATGAAATAGTAGATTTTCTCACAATTCAGTCAAGACACTGTTTATAGATAAAATAACCAGATGTGAGGGTCTGTTTTTGGCTAATCCTCTGAAATCCTTTTGAATTAAATTACTCCATCACATTGATCACATTGACATTTTATTCTCTATAAAAGAGTCCTGCTCATTTTCAGCATTACACGCAATGATCTGATATAGTACAGTCCGAGATATTTACAGAGAAAGATACCTCCATATAACTGGTAGACAAAACATCTGGCTGAAGACAGTTATCTATCGTCTCACATTATATATCATGTCAACCGATCTGAACTCATCGGATATGTTATCAACTCACAGAGCAACTGTAATTGGCTACAGCTGATAAAAATTTGCTAGTGATGAGCTATTTAAGCCTCTAAAATTGAGCCCTGATACCCTTTTTAAATCATATTTAATTCTGAGAAACACTAATCCTGAGGACCAAAAACACAAAGTTCATGTAATGAGAAACTGGCTTGGTAACTTGTGGTTTAGACTATCTTCTGTTGAATTTACAGTGTCTGATTGTTGTGCAGAAAGTTATTTGATGTGCAGAAAAGCCCCACTAACTTGCTTGACAAAAGGTCTTAATTTAAAATATGTTTTTTTTAATATTTTATTTGTTCTTGCATCAGACCTACCATGCACTGAAAAGTAGCAGATTGTAAAATAAATATTAAACAGAAAAGCAAACCAGTTAAATCACATCTTGAATTCAACAAGTGGATACCATGCTGGATATTGTGTGTTACAGAGCAGTACTGCTTGCAAATGGAATGGGAAAACTAACACAATCTTCATGATGGTAAAAGGAAGGAAAATAAGGTCTAGGTTTAAAATAACCCTAATTATCCAGCCAAGACATTGGTATAACGTGGTGGATAATGTTAGCTGGCAGGCCAGCAGGTTTCTTTCTGCCAGCCTCTCAGTTGTATATCTGTCAGTACTAACTGTACTTGAAGTGATGTTTTCTGTGTCATAACAATAATGGAGAAAAATGTTCAAAATGTATAAATGTAAGGATGCAATGTTTATATCACACATATGCATGTATGAGCATTAACTGATGAAACTTAGTTGTCAGGATATTGTTTTGGTTGCCATGACATCTTCAGGAATTATCCCTGACCAGCTGCGTTGCTTTAAGAAAGACCTGGTTCACAGCATCACTGAAATAGAGTCTTAAAATTTCTGTATGGAAAAATCTTCTGTGAGAAGCAGAAACATTGGGCCACGATTGAGCACTAGACTAGAAATAGTTTGCCATTACATTTATTCAGTGAAGGAATACCACAGTGTTGTTCGCTCAGCTTAGTGTGCTATAACAGATTGATCAAACTGGGCCGCTGCCTTTCAGTGAGTCCAAGGCACGCTGCCTTGAAAATAGTATGTCAATCCTGCACAAAGGAAAATCAAATTACAGTTCCTTTCCTATCACGATATAGGCAGACTGCCAAGCTGTGAAAATGCATCTCACGGGCAGTTAATTTATTAAGTGTATGGTTCAGACCTTATTTTTCCATCTTTCTTTTAATTGTTTCATTTCTCTAATCCCCTCTCTCAAACTCTGTTTTTTTCCAGTGGTGCAAAGGGAGGAGGACAGGAAATAAAGGAGTTACCTGGAGGGTCTCCGTCAATCCACATTTCAGTTGGAGCGCGAGAAAAAGGCACAGAGGGAGAGAGAGAAAGGAGAAAGAGGAGTGCGAGTCGCGTCTGCTCTTGGCAGCTGTTCCAGCAGCCTGTTTCATTGTTTCGGCTGTTATTTCGTTCCTGCGTTACCTTTTTGATGAATCAGTTCATATTTTTAACTTTAATGTGAGATATAACTGCTGTATATATATATATAAAACAAAAAAAAAACAGAAAAAAAAGAGAGAGAGAAAACATTATTACTAGCAAGAGTGTTTTATTTTGTTCCATCGTTAATTTCCAAGGTTCTTTTCGTTTCTTTTTTATGTTTAACAACCTTTTTCGGCTGTGAGTAGCAGGAGCTTCCATTCTCCAAACTATTGTCGAACCCCCTTCCTTACCTAGTTAGGACCTGATAACCTGGTATTCCTCAAGCACCTGAAACTGGCAGCTATTCTCTTTGTGTCTGTGTGTTTGGGGAGCTCTGTGACCACAGCTTAAGCACCACTCAGCCTTCTAGTCACCTAAGCCTAACTAAATCCAGCCAGCTCTAGCCTGGTCCAGCCCAGTCCAGCCTGCTCCGATCATCTGGACAGGGTAAGGCAGTTGAGTGGTGGGTGGATGGCACATTCGTCATTTTTGTTGTTTGGAACACATTTATTTCTCTGCTCATACATGTATTACAACTTAAAATAGAGAATTGTTTTTCCTCCTCAGATACTCAGTTCTGTGTGGACGTGAGGAATATGACTGCTGAGACTCTTAACTTCGGCCCAGAATGGTAATTGATCAGATTCTTTACATTTCCATAAACACATAGCGAAGAAAAACCCAGGAGAAAATGCATGTGATAGCCATCATGTCGGCTGGCTGGATTTTTGTCAACATTTGAAGACTCATTGAGTTACATGTATTTTATAACTTCTTGATGATAAATGGCCTTCTTGAATGTGCTTATTAAATTTCAAGGCAATGTAGTACTTGTGTTATGAGATATCTTGTGTGTAGATTCATCATTACTGCCTGATAGTGGCAGTAAAGGACAAGTCAGGGCATTAAGAAGACTGGGATTCATCTTTCGGAGACTACAGATATTCACAGCAAATGTCATGGAAATCAGGCCTTGATTTATTTATTTATTTATTTATTTTTTTAATCATAGATCAAAGTGTCAAAGAGAAATTCCGACTAGTTGTTGTCAAAATCAGTAGGAATCATATGTAAGGTTATTCTGTTACATATACAGTTGAGTTTCCTCTGAAAACTAGGACTTTCAATAACAAATGTTATGGAAAAATGGCCCATATTTATGGAGATAACAGCTAGATGATTAATTGATTTGTCAGTGAACATAACTGATTAATTGGTTGAGTCATTTTCAATTAAAATGCCAAATAGCTTGTCAAATGGACAAAGCAATTAAAATTTGCTGCTTTCACCCTGCACTGTAGGAAACTGGAATTTTCCACTTTTTCTTATATTTTATAAACATAACCATTAACTAAGAAAAGAATGGGTTTAATTGATAATGAAAGTAATAGTCACTCCCAGCCCTATTAAACATATTTCGCGTCGGACCAAGAGACCAACCAACACTCAGTCCTTTGCTATGCCATCATGGGGGATGAAATGCATACCAGCAAATCACAACAAGTAACCACATGGAAATAACAATAATATTCTACTGTTTAATGGCTTGATATATGCATTTTTCTGCTTTCAGTCATAGCTTTGAAAGACTGTTTTCTCTTGTAATTACTAACAGCGGCGATAATGTTTTTACCTGAAGTCAAAATGTAGGTACGGTCACAGCAGTTTCCTGTCCATCTCTGTCTCTTTCCCTGCTATTTCTCCTCCTCCTCAGCGAATGTTTGTGTAGCGATTAATGGGAGGGGTAGTCTCCAGTTTGGTAGCATGCCATCTCTAACGGCCTGTGACTGCTGTATGCATTCTTGGTGCAGAGCCAGCCTCGCAGAATATTTCTCTCTTTACACATCTGCAGCTGCTTTCCTCTCAGTGGCCCTTCTAGCACACATTTATCCCTGTACCCTTTTTTTTTTTTTTTTTTAATGCAGCTATAGAGCGGCCAGTTCATGTGCTGACCACATTCAGCTGTCTGGCCAGAGTGTTTACAAGTCTTTTAATGCCTATTAGGGTTCCAAAATTATTTTAACCATTCGAGATTTCGCTGGCAGTTGAGCCGGTAAGTATGTTAGTCATCGAGGTAGAATTCAAAGTAAAAATGGTCTGCCAGGAATTTAAATTTATGTAACATAGATGAGGGCAACCTTTGCTATATAAGACTCTCATGAATGATCATGAAAGAAATATAGATTTAAGTGTATGGAAGATTTTTTTTTTTTTCCTGGTTTCACCTGGTTTTCAATCTGAGCTATGGCTCAGGTGGGTGATCAGTAGATCCCATGCTTTGTACTGCTAGCGAGGGAAGCTAAATTTGGTTAAAGTAAACACAAGTGAAGTGGGTACTAATATGCAAAAGTATTTCTTAGTATCCCACCCACTGGCATGTTGCCTCATCTCTCCTCTTATTATGCATATTAGTCCCTGTTCTACTTATTTTTACCCTCTTTGATTTGCCACATGCTACCAACTAGTCTTTCATGATGCTTTCTTTCCCTCATCAGTATTACCTCTACGTCTTACACCCCACACCCACCTACACATCTCCGAGGTACATATGGTTTTGATGTGGGGCTGTGAGTCAATGACACACTTTGTAGAGGCATGTGAATGGAGCCATTGTTAAACAGCAGGCCTTGGACGCTGGCCTGCTAGTAATAGCTTTTTAAAATGAAATCTTGAGATTGGAAAGCTAATATATCATCTGTGTCGAGCCAAGTGTATTCCGGGGGACCTGCGTAGGAGGATGGTTGATTTGTTACAGAACATTTAGTAAATTCTTTTTTTCCCTGGTGCAAGATGGATGCTATTAGATATTTTTTCCAGTTCACATTAAAAGGAATTCTATTGCGGTTACACAATAGCCTTCGTTTTTTTTTTGTACTCTGTGCCAGCAGGGGATTTCACACCAAAAGCTATTGAAAGTGATTTTTTTTCTGCATTATACGTTAGCTCAAGTCAGTAGCCAGGAAAAATACTGCAAACATGCAGCTTTAAAGGTTCAGTCTGTAATCTTAGAATAGTACCTTCCTGTTTAAACACCTGACTAATAGCTTTGATTATTGGTTTAGTCGATTCGTCTTGTATTTTGATACTATTGAATATTTTCTACTTATTTGCATTTTTCTGCAGTTAAGTTCGGAAAAAAAACATTCTGAGCAAAGTCATGCCTTTCATAACACAAAGCTAAGACGTCAGACGGTGTGAGAGATTCATACAAGAAATATTCATGTTGAAAAAACATTTTACTAACGTTCACTGATACCTGTCTTCACCCAGGCTCCGTGCACTGTCCAGTGGGGGGAGTGTGACGTCCCCCCCTCCTTCCCCCGCCATGCCAAAGTACAAGCTGGCCGAGTATCGCTACGGCCGAGAGGAGATGTTAGCACTTTATATCAAAGACAACAAGGTTAGTGGGAAAACTCTCTCACAGAACCACAGAATAAGATGATTTTGTTGAACTTAAGCAACGTTGAGGAAGTCATTTGTGCTAAAAGTGATCAAGCATTTTCTGAACCGCAGCAGCATACAGTGATGTATATTGCTTTTAACTGTTGACTTCCACTTGCATTACAAACAGACCCATCCTCAGATGAGAACTTGTTTGTCGGTCAGTGTTGTTTTTCCGCAGTCATTGCCAAAATTTTAAGTTTGTTCTCTTAAATGCCTGTTGTTGTTGTTTAGGTCCCAGAGGACATGCAGGATAAGGAGTTTGCTGCTATTCTGCAAGATGAGCCCATGCAGCCACTGGCACTGGTGCCTCTCACTGAGGAGGAGCAGGTCAGCCACAAACGCACACTCTCACAGATACACCAATACCTGCAAAAGTTGAACTATTTCAACCGGTCATGTGGTATCTCACCGTGATACAACCTCAGCTCCGAAGCGAGCTGTTCAATTGGTTGACAAATGTGGCTGTGAGCTGACATTCCTCACATTCCTCCCTTTTGCTCTTTCCATTCTCTCTCTGCAGAGGAACTTCTCCATGTCTGTGAACAGTGTGGCGGTGCTGAGGCTCATGGGAAAAGGGGTGGGTGGGGCTGCCCCGGCTGGAGTGGTGCGAGGACGAGGGGCCACACGAGGCGGTCGAGGTAAGACTAAAGAGAAAAAGAAAAAAAAAAAAAGTCACCCAGACACCCATTAGAAAAGAAAAAAGAACAGGAACAAATAAAGCACGGCATTGATTCAGCCTAAGTGCAGTTATGATAAATCCACAACCACTTGCACTAAAGCTAACACAAGTCCAACAGTAACAGAAATGCTGCCCAAAGCCTTTGGCTGAAACTACAATAGCTATATGGCTGTCATCCAGACAAAGTAAAACAGTTTATTCAAGCCAGCCACTGAAGTGTTTATTTCCCCTTTTTCTTCTACCATCTTGATGCAGCACACTTCCTCTTGGCCTGTCTAAATAGTCCTCCTTTTGTCTAGCCACACCTGCCTAAAACCACTGGGCTTATGAACTCACCTTGTGCACACACAGCACTCTACTCATATGAACGGCCAATGTAAACACCAGCCGTCCGGTTCAGGACAGCCAAGGACGCAACTGAGAAAAATGGTACTGTGTGGGTTTTGTAATTTGTGTGCATGTTGGTGTCTGCGACTATGAGCAGCTTGAAGGGGATTTAAGGTAATTAAATAGTTGTGTGTTTTTAAAAAATGTAAGTTATAAAAGCGTTTTGTAAGGCTGATTTGTCTTGAGAGAGAGAGAGAGAGAGAGAGAGAGAGAGAGAGCATGGCCAACTGAGGAGCTAGAGAGAGAAACAATATATACACACACACACACACACCATAGTCTTCTCAAACGGCTTGTCTCACTCAGACGTTGATTATATTAAACATCAACACCTACTTGTGTTTGTCTAATCAGGCCGAGGCCGTGGTGAAGGTGGATTCTACCAAAGAAGTATTGAAGATGCGGAGGTGGGTTTTGGCCGCAGCGTCCGAGAGATACATCGCAGCCAGAGCTGGGATGACCGGTAAGGAAAACAGCACACGCTCCTGCGGGAGTGTTTGTTAGGTTAAACAAGTCATGGCTCCAAGCACTCCTTTGCATAGTAAAAGCCTATATCCTCACTGCTGAGAGGAGCTGTCATCCAAATTAATGACCTGAATAATCCTCTCTGGTATTTTTGTAGCTTTTTGTTCTCACTGTTTAATTTATCTCACTTTTGCAGGCATCTTCTCTTATCTGTTTAGAGTATCTGTTTATTGTATTTCCTAAACAGTTTTTCTCCACGAGCCTGCTTCAAATGTATAAATATGGGATATGTGGTGATGAGATGCATGTTCTTGGTGGTCAGATTTGTCTAGGACACAAATTAGTTAATGTTTTGGGCTTGTTTTTCTCTGTTTATCACTTCGCCGATATAGATTTTTCTTCATTTCCCTCTTTTCCTCAGGGGTGAGCGTAGATTTGAGAAGCCGCTGCGGCGGGAGGTGGGGCGTCCTGGCTTTGAGGAGACAGGAGGTCCCGGGGGCCCAGGGAGGAAGGAGTTTACAAGGGCTGACAGCGATAATTGGCGCACCCTCCGGGAGGAGCAGGAGGAGGACGAGGGGGAGCCAGGCAGCAACTGGAGACTTGCTGGACCCCGCAGGGATGGTACGATAAATACAAACATTTGTCTATCTATTGTAGTACTGCCTCAAACTGTGTGTTGAAAATGAAAGCTATACACGAGAAAAAAACAAAGGCTTTGTGTTTTGTTTTCCTTTTTTTTTTTTTTAAATGCAGGATGTGCAGGCTACACACCTTTTGTGATATGATTTTATTCACTAGTGCGGAGGGACGGTTGTTGATGTTAGCTTAGTTTAGCTGCAATTTAGAGTGTGTTTGTTAAACTGGTTGTTTTAATGGTTTAACAGCTTGTTTGCTGCTCATTTCATTGGGATTGCTCCGTCGAAACAAGTGCAACTATAGCTTAACTGGAAGTTCCCTAAATAACTGACCAACACAGTGAATACTGAAGGCTACACAGTAATATTCATTGCTATAATTTTCTTTCTTTTTATTTCACAGCTTTACCATTATACTTATACTGTATGAAATGTATCAACTTTATATGAGCCAGAATAGCCTTAAATCTAATTCAGGTATTTTCTAATAAATGAAGGTAAATTATTTCCGTGAATAGCTGCCGTGTACAAAACCATTTTCTTTCAAAGCATTATTTGTGGATTGTGGAAGAGCTACTATGTCCATTGTTCCTTGTTTAGTTTTGTCACAGTGCTTATTCATAGTGAAGGTCATTCTTTAGAAATGTGGCTTGTTTTTTTTCTTAGAGGCAGGTTAAACGACTACATTTCCTCAACCTCTTTTTCTGAACACTTCATGATGTACTGCTTGATTCTGAACTATCTGAAGCTTCTGCAGATCATTTTTTGTTTCACTGGACTTTTTTTTAAACAGCCCATTTAGGTATCATCTAGTATGACCTGCTCTATATAATTACACTGAATGTGAGCCAGTTTTTTTTTTCATATGTTCATGTATTGAACTAGAACTAATAAATTTGGACTTTGACATGTTTAATACTAATTGGTTCTGAATGATCCAATCTTAATCAGATTTTCTCCCAAGGCTTCTGTTTAAATCAATAAAAATGATTTGATGCCCATTGTAAGGCCAAATCATCCTCAAATAAGACCATACTACTGTTCAATGTTCTAACCCACCTGACCACAGATGGTTTACAGCCATGCGCAAAAGGCTTATTTAGAGTAGCTCATAGACAGTTACATCAAATGCAGTGCTGAAATCAAATAAATGTATGAAATGCACAGGAGTTCTAATAGTTAGCTGTAGTGACATCTAGTGGCAGTGAAGTGATCTCTACAAGGAACAGCAGCTTGAGAGTTTTCAGCTAAAAAAAAGTATTTCTTTAAGCTTCCATAGTTACTGAGGAAACACTGATCAGTTTTAAGAAACCACATGACCTTCTCTAAACACCACGTTCAAACTTAAACTCCTTAAGTTTCAATCCAAACTGCAGCTTGGTTAATGATAGAGCAAAAGGCCCAGGAGGTAAGATGCAGCACATCCCAAGACTTTACCACATGACTATCTGGGCAAGAGAGGGACCTTGGTTCTGTCTTTCTCTTATGAAACCTTGTTTCTATTTCTTTTCTGCGTAGGAGGAAACCTCTCAGTTTCTTTGATATTTTAGTGACCCTTGTGATTATTGCTCTGACTGTGTCTTAACTTGGATCATGATCCATTTCTTCTCTCTGTCAGATGGTGGTCCTCGCTCAGCAGGCTGGCGGGACCATGGTGGTCCAGGTGAGAGTCGTCGAAGGAAGTTTGATTTCGACTTCCGGGACTCTGACGGTCACGGTGGTGGCCGCCGGCGTGCAGGCAGTGAGGGACTAGAGGACGACAGGGACGGCCTGCCTGAGTGGTGTACAGATGAGGAAGACGGGGAGATGGGCACTTTTGACTCGTCTGGAGCTTTCATGCCTATGAAGGTGTGTTGTGGGAAAACTGGAGATTATATTATTTTCAATCCCATTCTTTGAATGGAGTACCTGGTCACATTTAAGTGAAGTCTTTTATCCAAAAATGGGTCATCCTGTTTCTGTCTGCCCTCATGAAAGTCCATGAAAATTTGTCCCATTCTAATTTACTCTATTTCTCCTGGTCTTCCTCTTTCAGAAGGGTGGCAAGGAGACAATCCTGGAGGAGGAGTTAGAGTTTAAGGGGATAGAGGAGGAGGAAGAGGAGGAGAGCCTCACTGACATCGAGAGGAACAGTGCTGAAGGAGACAAAGATAAAGGTGAGGAAGGACCGAATCTTTCTTTATTTGATCATTTAGAATGTGTTTGCACCTTGTTCCATACGGTTACTCCTAGTTGATCACCAGCCCAGAGAGTCACAAGTTGTTGTTTTTTTTCCTCCACTCTTCACCTCCACAGAGAGTAAAGAAGCCGGCTCTGCTGTGGTTGATGGGGAGACAAAGCCAGCATCACCCTCAACCTCTCCTCCAACCCACTGTACCCCTCCATCTCTGGAGCTCCTACCCAGCAACACTGGCCCAGTGGTGGACAATACCCAGCTGAGCAACAGCCACCCTGTTAAGGCCGGCAGCACGCCTAGTGAAGGTACACCTAACTCTATCTGTGTTTTAGGCATATTTATTGTACATGTATCTATCAGTTTAACCTTGTTCTAAAGTGAAATAGGACTGTATGACACATTTGTTTGATATTACAACTATAATATGAAATGTGATGTAAATTTAAGTGTGCAGGTACAGTCTAACTGGTGTATGTGCTAAAAGTATTGGGCCTGATGATTAGTTTGCTGGACAATTAACTTAAAATGATGTCAGAAAACATATTCTACGTATAGAATATCCATTTAATAATATCCTGTTGTCACTGGAATTCAGATTTCGACCAGCAAGTTTGAATTCAGTGGCTAACTGAAGTCTTCATTGTTTGTCACATGCTTGCATTTGCTTTACAGTAAAAGCCTTACAGGAATGTCACCATTATTCCTAACCTGGTTCTCAGCAGCGTTAAAGTTCCAACTGCGACGCAAACTCTTTGACAAAAGCTACATGTTGAGTTAGCCTCTGAAAAGTAATTAATTGCTTGGCAAAATTTATTCCAACTGTATTCTTAACCTAGAAGTGCTTTTTGGTAGTGCTGAAGCAACCTCTTGTTTATATTAATGTTGCAATGAGTTGATTCCCAAACACTTATCACCATCCAAACACTTGTGTTTGTATATTTACTCTATTCTGAAAAGACAGATCCCGAAGTCCTAGCTCTGTTACTGTGGAGCTTGTGACCCGGTACATTCAGCCAAGCTCGTTTAGTCTCAGAGCAGTGAGTGTGAGAGGAAATTCAGCCACGTTGATATTTTGGTTTGATATACAATATGTTTAGCCCCAGTCATTTAATATCTTGTTTACTGAACCTGGTGTTCTTGCTGTATCAGATATAGAGCCAGTAGGTGGCTCTGCCCCTCACATCCAACATCATTATCCCATAAATAGAAATACCAAAAATAGGTCCCATTGTTTTACCAATGTTTGTTCTTGTTTTTTTTTTTTGTGTCAGACGTGGCTCCGGTAGGGGGCTCCAAGGCCCAGCTGAGCCCCAGCGCCTCCACCTCCTCCACTCTGCCTCCCCCACCCCCTTCCTCTGCTGCTCCTCTCCTCCCACCGTCTGGAGGAGACACCGAGGACGATGAGGGCATGAAACACCTGCAGCAGGTAGGGGAAAAAACAGGAGGCACATTCCCAGCATCTGTCTAATAATATTATTAACTCCACTGAGCAATGTCTTTTCCTGAGGGGTCTGCTGCAGCCAGTTATTACTGCGCTACAGAACAATCTAGACTCATTACATTGAATAAATCTGTATGTGCCGATGTGTCTCAGACATTTGGTAACAAAATAATAAAATGCTTAAATTAGAAAGGAAGAAACACTTTTGTAACACTATTGCCAGCATCTGCACTTTGATTATGAATGCTGGAGCACCTCTAGCACCACCAAGAGGCCAAGATACCAGCACTGCACAATACACTGTATCTCCTAATCTAATGGGCATTTAGCTATGAGGATAAATTAAAATTAAAGATTCAAGTTGCTAAATGTCTTACATGTTCAGGCTAAACTTGCCTGCTAAATAGATGTGGTGTCATGGCAACCTATGTGTGTTTGTACAGGAGGCAGAGAAGATGGTGGCATCACTTCAGGACACTTCTCTGGAGGAGGAGTGTTTCACCCAGGCTCTGCAGCAGCAGCAGGAGAGCAGGAACACAGCAGCCGCTCTGCCGCTATCTCATGAGGCCGCCATGAAGTGGTTCTACAAGGACCCGCAGGGAGAGATCCAGGGTACACATTCAGACTGTGGCATTTGCAGTCCCTTGCACACTCACACATGCACACACACAACATGTTGATTCATAGTTATGGCTTCTTCGCAAACTCATCCCCGTCTCTCTATATCCCGCCTACTTACCAGGTCCGTTCACCACTGTGGAGATGTGCGAGTGGTTCCAGGCTGGCTACTTCACCATGACCCTGCTGGTGAAGCGGGGCTGTGACGAGGGCTTCCAACCCCTGGGGGACGTCATCAAGATGTGGGGCCGCGTGCCCTTCGCCCCAGGGCCCTCCCCGCCGCCCCTGCTGGTGAGACCGCCACCACCAACGCAGCGCCCGCAGCCCACCCGGGGGCCCGCCGGGACTGTGAGTCAGAGCTCAGCCAACATAGAGGATGGGAAGGGGAGGATGCAGAGGAGAGGGAAGATTGATAGACAGGTCACGGTAATAGACTTGTTAAGTCAATCTAAGTTCAGTTTGTATAGAAAGATAACATGTTATAGAAAAAGACCAACATTCTCTGTTACACAACATTTGATTCTGAAATTGTTCCCACTTGATGTTATGACACACAACTTGCTTTTGTAATGTATATTGTGATAATTTATTAATTCTTCTCCTAAAGTCTGTGAGTAGGAAAAGTCCAGAGGAAGTGGGGAGAGTTATCAATACTCAAACTACAGTCATGAAATAGATTTTCAGTGGCCTCCAGTAGAAGTCACTAGATATCTGTAAGCTTCAAATTGGTAAAGCAGAACAAGGCAGGTTCCATACCAACAGTCAACACTGTAATACTACAGATATGGTACTATGTCCCTGACTGCCTCTAAATGTAGCACAGGTGTTAAGATGTTTGTGCATCTATGACAACCTGTTACTTTCTATATAATTGTGGGGAAACACACAATTCCTAGAAGCTGAAATTATAACATATCTCTGTAAGGAGAAGACACAAAACAAAAACTGTTTAGAAAAAACTGGACAATCTACTAAAAATGCCACTGTGAAAACTTAACACTTTCAATTCTTTGTTAGATGCAGACCACTATGAAAGGATAACTGGTATCTTGTGTTTTGGAAATGCACGGTATTGACTGGCGACTATCTCTTTTCTTCTTTTTCAGGGAAACCTGGACCAGGAGCGCCTGAAAAAGCAACAGGAGCTGGCAGCGGCAGCTCTTTATCAGCAGCTCCAACAGCAGCAGCTATTCCAGCTCATTAACAGGTGAAAGAATGTAGATACATCAGAAGAGATTTTGACTTGTACATAAAACTTGTGATTTCTTTTTCTTTTCAGATGATTTTTAGTTTACCCGTTGAGCATTGCTTCTTATGTTCCAGGTGCAGTGAGCAGGGTATGATGCCTTCGATGAACAGGTCGATGTCAGTGCCAGATACAGGGTCCATGTGGGACATGCATACCTCAGCTTCACAGCCGTCAGGTACGATCTAGTACTGCAATTTGTTGTGCATGCACGTAAGCAGTGAAAACACACGAACAGTTATGATGCTAAAAATGACTCCAATTTTATTTCCATGTAGGCGGTGAAGCCAGTCTTTGGGACATAACAATGAATCCTTCTACTCAGGGTCCAACTCTCGAACAGCTTCAAAAGGTGAGTTCAGCCATGAGATTTTCATCCTTAGGACACAAATTCAGCATCTGCCTTTGCTTTGCTAAGATTTACTGCCACTACCTAACCTGCATAGTGTACATATGTATCATTTTACACAGTTGGTCGTGTCATTTTTATTAGATTTTTAATCCAATAGTGGAACATTTTAAACTAAATTAGTTAAACCATTTTTTTAGTTGTTACCAGACAAATCTAGAGGTTATCAGCACTGCTAGCAGCAATAACTGCACTCAAAACAGAATCTCATTTCTGTGCTTTGATGATGTATTCCCTTCAGCTCCAGCAGGAGAGGCGAGACGCTGAACTCAGGGCGAAGCGTGAGGAGGAGGAGCAGCGAAAGAGGAGGGAGGAGAAGAGGAGGCAACAGGAGGAGCAGAAGAGGAGGGAGGAGGAGGAGCTCTTCAGACGCAAGCAGGTGAGATAAGGATTGTTTGTTTTAGATTTTTATCAGAAGAACCAAGAATGCCCTCAAGTCTCTAAAAATGCTGTGTTTGGAAACTCAGTGGACTAAGTGAAAAGCTGAAACATGCTAGATGCTGTTTTGTTTTACTTTTTGTGTTTATATCATTAATTCAGAGATTACAATTGGTAATCTCTATATTACTATATTCAATATAGCTTCATTATTATAGGAACACAGATTACTGGTGAGTAATAAATCAGGATTACAGCTATTAAGTGTTGTCATATCTTCCTGTAGTGTCGTCAGCAGCAGGAGCTGATCATGAAGTTGCTGCAGCAGGCCCCCCAGCAGCAGGGGCCTGGGGCAGGCGGCTCAAGCTGGAGCGGGGCTTCCTCCTCTGGGCTCGCCAAGTCAGGAAAGCCCCCGGCTCTTGCTCTGCTGGAAATGCAGCAGGAGGCCGAGAGGCTTCTGAAGCAACAGCAGCAACAACAGAGAGCCCAGCAGCAAAGAGATCGCGTGAGTTTCAGCAACTTAAATTATACGTTTGTCGAGTGTTCACGCAGAAATAATGATAGGGAACGTATATCGTAGGCAACGCGAATAGAAATGTTGTTTGTCATAATGATCAGCCTGATTTCTCTCTTTGTTTCTAGCACCCCGGCATGTCGATGGGAAGTTCTTCCATTGGAGGGCAGTGGGTGGAGGGTGTTGGCATGTGGGGCGGGCCTGGAAGTATGGAGAGCAAGAGCAGCAGTGGAGTCTCTTCAGGCACCATGGGCATGTGGGACGAGGCTGTGAAGAACCAGGCCGGCCTGCGTGGCAACAGCAACAACAACATGGGCTTGAAGAACAGCCGCAGCAGCCCATCACTCAGGTACATGAGATGAAATTAAATGAAGTGAAATGCATGTTCATGTACGCCCAAGGAATATTGAGTGGCCCGTTGTAAATGCTGGAGCTTCTCTTCTGGGTTTGCACCCATGACTGATGTTGTAACCAATATCTTTGTGTCATTGTAAAGTTACATAATTATCCAAAGTCTTACACCTACTGTGGCAAATAACATTATAATATTTTATGTGTATAGCTTTCAATTGAAGAAAAGATAATAAATATGGACTCAACCCTGTGCTTCCTCTGCAGTGATCAGTACATGATGCGTCGTAAGCGGACAGAAGAGGAGGAGAAGCTGCTGAAGCTGTTGCAGGGCATGAAGCCTCAGGACGGCTTCACCACCTGGTGTGAACAGATGCTGCACGCTCTCAACACCTCTGCCAACAACTCCTCTTCCTCTCTGGATGGTAAGCAACTCAGCTTTTATGTATTTAGCAACGTCAAGGGTGCGGAGAGTTCATAGATTGTTAAATGCAACACATTAATAGTGTTAATATTTACACAAGCTCTCTCCTCGGTGGAATTTAAAAGTGCTAACGAGTTGTTAATGCATGTCTTTTTATTTAGTTGCCACAATTGTGGCATACCTGAAGGAGGTGGAGTCTCCCTATGCAGTGCTGGACTTCATCCGGTCCTACCTAGGGGACACAGTGGAAGCCAAAGAGTTCGCCAAACAGTTTCTGGAGCGACGTGCCAAACAGAAAGCCAACCAACAGAGACAGCAGCAGCAGGTAGGCTTGTGCTCAAAAGGTTTTGTTTTTTTTTTTTGAAGTGTGGAACAGCATATGTCAGAAACATAACCTGTTGGATACACCCCCTCAGTTCAGGATCCCAAACTAAACAAATAAGGGAAAAGAGCCAGTTTACTGGCTGAAAGCTCTGGCACAGACTTCCTTCTCACTGTGCAGTATTTGTAGTTATCATGTCCGCTGATGGCTGCTATCATTGCAGACTGACTAGAGATCAGACCTTTTCTTAAGAATCAAAAGTCACACCATTTACGAAGCACACCGTGTCAAATGTGACTTTTCATCTCAAAGAAGTATGCTTTTAAGTAATGAAATGTCACTTTAAGGCTACTACAGACTTTTTTTCTTATAAGTGAAGAATTATAGTGGCAAAAGTTTAGATACTAGTTTTCACCTGTCTACTGGAAAATCAGTGAGGGTTTTCTCAGCAATGAATGCAGTGAGCAAGGTTGCTGTTCACATTCTTGTCTGTACCTGTTATCTGCTGAAACATCACATATTTGTAAGTTAATTGGAGGTTACAGTTCTGATTCATGACCCAAACATGTGAGGTGTGTACATAGTTCATTTGAGAAGTAGTATATTCTTCAGTTCTGTTTATACATGAAAAAGGAGGCTGCCTTGCAGTAACATGTACTTAAAATATCCGAAACGACAACAAACGGTGACAATGAAGTGATGTGTGCCTTGTACGTTTTGATTTAATAAGAAAATGGGTGCTATTATATTTTTTGTTAATGAAGAGACATGTAAGGAGAACATGCATATTTGTGAATGCAGTTTTGACATGAGGGTCAGTCTCTTAACTTTCAACTATAATCAAATATGTTTTAAAATACTATTAATAGCTTTAAAATTCCAAAAATAGAAAACCTTTGAAGTGTGTTGGACAGGGTTATTCATATAAATTCCTCCTCTCCTCTTCTTTATAATCCCAGTTATCAAAGGAAGTGGCTGGATTGAACATGAACTTCCCTCTGCAGGTAAACCCAAACATATACTGTACACACAAACACTGAGCTGTCAGTGAGGCAGAGAGAGTGATTGTCACTGTGTGTGTGTTAGTCACTGCTGTTAACTACAGCTGTGCCTTTTTTTTTTTTTTTCTGCTAACAATAACATGAGCTAACATAAAGGCTCCTACAGAAGGGAAAGAAAGCTTGGCAATGGCAGAGTGTCTTTTTTTAAAAAAAAAACTCATTCAAGCCAAGAAAGCAAAGTTAGTCACCTGGTAACTGAAAGGCAATCGCAGTCTCCTTCCACCAGTTGTCTTTTGCAATGTGGTGTTAAAATGTTGGACTTTTGTTTAAACCTCCATAATTCCATCTTGACTAAATTCCCTTGGTCTCCTCTTTTTTTATTTTTTTTTTTATTTTTAGGACTCAATGCGAGGTATGAATCCAAGCACCCTGCAATCCATGTTCCAAGCCAACCACATGGGCAAGGCTGGTCTCTATGACAACCAGGGGGGAAAGATGAAGAAGAAACAGCCCATGATGCTGCATTCTGACCCCAGCATCTTAGGTATGTGACCTTGCCATTTCCATACATCTGTAAACGGTCTGAATCTACAGACACTAACCTCATTAGAGTAGGATGTTTAATTGATAAGACCGCAGATTAGCAACAATCTGACACAAATAAAACACACTTTTACATCAAAGTAACACTTACTACACCAAACAAGCCCAAATGGAAAATGAGTAATAAAAGGGATGAAACAAGGAGTGCAGCATTGTGAAGCAGCTGTGTTGCACCTTCTTGAAGACTTGTTTGCACCCATTCCAGGTGGTGAGTAGGCTGTGCTTATAGAGCAGGCTTATGTCTGAAGTTTATTCAAGTACTCCCGGGATGTTTTGAAGCATAAGAATGGGATACGACTCGTGCTTGAAGTAGATGTAAACAGGTGGCGAAACAAATGTGATATAGGTAGATGTTGGATATTGGATTAGTGGTATAAATACAGCCATATTATTCAAATATACAACAAAACTGTGGGGAAAAGAGGTCGTCCACACACTGAATTTTACAACCTCTCTTAAAAGTCTGAAGATTGTGCCGGTTGAAACATTAAATCTGTACTAAAATTCAGTGTGCACTCTTGTTTTCCACTGCATAATACTGATTTTTTTTTTTTTGTCCTGCACATGTTCCCTACTTGGCTTAGATGTGACCTTTTCTACCTTTAAAATCATACATAAACAAATGGATCCTTAATGATGACACTCTGTCGTCTCAGATAGCGTCTTCTCACATTCACTCAGTCAAACAGAACTCTTCAAATATTTTCTTGATTGCATCTTTATCCCTTGCCTTCAGTGTTTTTAAGTCAGCCCTCTTAACTCCCCTGTGTCCCATCCTCCTCTGATCTCACTCCGCTCTCTCTCCCGTCTCTTCTCTCCCCTCCTCCCTGCCCTCCCCTCCTCCCTGCAGGGTACTCATTCCACAACGCGGGCGACTGTCTGAGCCTGAATGAGATGGAGATGGTGGAGGATTACTGATGTGACGCAGCGCAGCAGCAATAGCTACCTGAGGCCTTCTGTCTTTTAATCAGACAAACCTGATGACGAATGTGCACTGCTGGGGGAAACGGGGGAGGGAGGGGGTGGGGGTAGGAAGGGAGCGAGCATGACGGGGAGGTGCAGGGTGGAGGCGCCTGGATCTGCGCCTCCCACCCTTTCCTCTTCTGGAAAGAAACAAAAAAAAAAAAAAGGGCTCCCTGCTGCACCAGTTGATCACTTGAGCAGGGGAGAGGGGGGTGAGGTTAAAAGGAAGATGGGTATCCTCTGGCACTCAAAAGATTAAGCACCTTATACTGAACTAATGCACTTTATTGAGATGGGATTTGAATAGTTTTTTTTTTTTTTTTTTTTTTTTTCATGTGTGTATGTATGCGTGTGTTCAGAATCAATGCGCATATGGTATGTGTACATACACATCATCTGTGCGCATGTGCATCGGAACTGGAAGGGGGCGGTGAAACAGTCGGTGGGGTGAATGGTCGGGCTGTTAGGTTTTCAAAGTCAGGGGGACCTTTAGTTGAAACCTTATCAGAGAGCAAATCCTTTCTCGAAAGACAAACACTGTTGATATTTCTCTTGTTTAGCATTTTTTTTACGTTTTATATAAAAAGTAAAGCTATTGAAAAATGGATTATAAAAAAACTTGAAGATTTGCACTTGCCTAAAAAAGAAATAACAAAAACAACAAAAAAAATCAAACAAATGGGGTTAGTTATAGAAGTGAATATTTTTGTGAATGTGTATGAATGACTGAGTGACTGATGTGATGGTTGGTTTGTGTCAGTAATATACCAGTCTGCACAATGTTTGTTTTGTTTTTTTTTTTTTTTTCTTTCTTTAGTTGCTTACCACGATGTATGAAACATAAGAGGCCATTTTTGTCTTTTTTGTTCAAATGTTAATTTTGTATTCTCATGTTTAGAGTGTGTGTATGTGTGTGTTTGTGTCCCTTCTCCAAACAGGGACTTGATCTGTTTGTTGTAAGAATGAGTGAATGAGAGAGAGAGAGAGAGAGGGGGCAATTGCACAACACATCCTTTCTCTCACCAGCTCTTCATCCCCAGATTAGACGAAAATAGAAATGCATACATTTGTATATGTTAGCTTTGCGCTCATCACATGATGACCACCACTAGTTTATTTCCCTTTGCTTCTCCCTCCGGGGAGCTGTCTCTGGACCTGTGAGGGCTAGAAGACAGGGCGAATCATGAGGGACATTACTGTGTGTGCATCAGATCGAGACTTTGTACGAGTGTTTGTGTTTGTGTGTGTATGTGTGTGTTTTCAGTGTGCATGTTCATTTACTGTTCATAGAAATGAGTTAAGACTACAGGTACTCATTTTGAATACATGTGCTTTTTTGTATGTGTATGAATGCACATTTGTGCCTAAGAACTTGGATAGGGTGCGTGGCCATTGAGACATTAACTCTTTTTTGAGAGCGAGTGTGGCGTGTGTCAGTGCTCAGCACAGTGTATGTAATGTATGTAAGTTTATATCGTAAATATTTGTAGTTCAGTCTAGGGGTGATCCATCGGAAGGTTAGTCCAGTCTGTTTTCCTGGGGTGTGATCACGTTGCCTTTTGTCAGCTCTCGAACTTGTGAATGAAAGGTGTCGAGTTTCTGACTCTGAAAAAAAAAAAAATACAGCATCTTAATGTGCAAGTGCACAGAACGGTGCATGAAATGTTAGCATATTGTGTTACTTATTCGTTGTTGCAATTTGATAATGACGAGTTTTCTTTTTTTAATGAAAAATATATATGAATATATACATTATATACAAAGTTTAAAAAGTATTTGGACTAAGATAATGAGCACTTGGGGCTGCTATTTTTGTTGTGTGTTTTTAATTTTTTTTTTTTTCCTTAATTTGTTTTTCATTTTTGTTTCATTATCGCCATGTGAAGTGTGTGTATTATTTCTTTCTTAAGAAAAATATTGAATGTATTCCAAAAAAATGACAAGAAACCCGTGCTGATACCAGATTTTTTTTTTTTTCCTCAGAAGATTTCAAAAATGGAAACAAAATACAAAAAAGCTTCAAAGAGTTTAGCGAGGTCTTTTTTTATTTACACAGCGGAGAAGATAAAAAAAAAAAAACTCGGGATGGATACAGTTGAACACACTGCCTCTACAATCCTGGTCGTACAAATAGTGACTAAGAATTAAAAGAAAGGACTCTTTCTATTCCATACTGGAGCTTTGGTTGTTTACAAACCACATGGATATCTGTGGGTGCAGTTTTTTGTTTGTTTTAATTTTTTTTTTCTTTATTTTTTCCGTTCCCACATAAGACGGGTGGGGTTTGCAAGTGCGCTTCTGCCATATGGACATTGAGTGGTGTTGGTTTTTTTTGAGGAAGAGTGGCAGGCATCACAACAACATGGACAAGATCCTCTAACTGGACCTTTTTGTGTGGTCGTGGATCCTGAGACTTGATGATCAACCATGGAGCGAAGGCGGGAAAATCAAGGATTGGCTCTGTTTTGTGTAGAACGGAGTGCAGGGCTACATAACCCTAGAGGGAACTGAGAGGACGATATGAGTACACCTGGTTAGTGCGCTTGTCCTCACCTCAACCCTCATAAGCACTCACACCCTGCCCTCACCAACTCACCTATGCACTTTTGTTCATTCAAGCTGTGAGGTACCATTTTGGGGATGGGAGCACAATTACAACAGGAGGATTGCTACGACTTTGACAAAGTCACTGAAAAGATATTCCCAAACTGAAATAAGAGACTCGAGAAGCTCGTCTTCTCCAACCTCCTGTATATAACCATATTTTTGTATTACCTTTCTGAGTAGAAAGAAAATGGATGAAGGAAAATTCATGAGACATTGATTATATGGAGTGAATGTTCTTCAAGAAAACCAATCTTTTTGAATATAGTTTAAGATAGACTCGCGGTGCATTTCCCTTAGTTTGCCAGTAACCCTGAAACAATCGGGGATGGAAGGGAAAACCACATGGACTGAGGTGTTGGACATGCTACAGTGGCTCCAAGACTGAGTGATAGCTACTTATCAAAATGGATGTTGCAGTGGCTACAATTGTCCCCGCCAAGAGTGTTTGATCAACAAAGTAAAAAAAAAAAAAGGCAGTAATGGGTTCGAAGAGCTGTTGGCAAGGACACTTCGTCTCCCAACCTGCTGCCTGCCTTGAGAGCTGTAGAGTCTTTGGCATTGGTAAGATATGCTTGCTGAAGTGCAATTTGGTCTGTTGTCAGCACACATGAGTGACTTTATTTGATCAATTTACTCCTGTTTAACCTTGTTTCAGTGCGGTGATCTTGTGCTTTTCTGTCTTTCTCGCAGGAGTTTGGCTGTGCTTCATTTGCTGCCCTCTGCAAGGAGGATCTAATCTACAGCCAACCCATGAACCAGTTAACCCTAAACCTATCTTTTGAACTAAAACCCTAAGAAACTTTTCTGTCTTGACCTTGGACTGGGCAGGCCATTGGCATTATCAGTTGGACAGTTACCAGATGAAGTTACAGGTTCACCGACCATGGATCACATCTGCGTTTGGAAGTGTTAGGTTCGGGATTTGATCACGCACTCTCCGGCAAAGAAGAGGACGAGAGGCACGATCTGCTCAGATGTCGTCATCCACCTCAGCTTGAAACTCTCGGGTGGTCGCGTGGAGGTCTTCTAACCAGCAGGACAGAAGACCTGCCCCTCCTGCCCAGATGTCAGAGACAGAGAGCTGGTTTGGGTTTTGATGGACATGGCTGGATTAGATCTAAGCCACCACAAATCCCTGCAGCTGTGGAACTGGATGAACTGAAGACTTGTACAAAAAAAAAAAAAAAAAAAAAATAGACTTTTGAGACATGACAGAACACGTACACTTAGCTACACGTCACATAGATTCAAGAGTCCAAAGGAGTTGCAGACACACTACATGCACACCTACAGCAAAAGCAACATACACTCATTTAAATTGGCTCTCCTCTGGAACCACGTCTGCACACATAACAGGGCTACATCGATATCACATCTCACAATACAGTTACACACACACAAGCATCAATGCTCATCACTATAAACGCTGAGCTGTGTAAATAATGTAAAAGTTTGTGTTTTTGATTTTTCTCATAGTGGGTTTTGCTTTATTTCTCTGTTCAACATGCCTTAAATTGTATAGTTCAGTCCTGAACAGCTAACTGAAAATGTTCTTGAAACAATGATGAATTTAAGTTGGAAACAAGCGCGTTAAATATCTAAAATGAAAGAAAGAAAGGAGCTTTCTACAAGACTGTTTTCTGTTGACTAACAGAACTGTCTGTTCTGTAATAACCTGCTACATGTACATCTGATCACCGTGAAAGTTACTAGTTAGCTCCAGAATAGAGCAACAAGCTGTTCTCGATTTATTATAATTTTGCTGGTGGTTTTTTGCCCTTTTGGTTTCATTTAAATGACGAGTGGATTTGTTCAGATTTCCTGTTTAGAATATTGCTGAAGGTGCAGGCTTAATAAAGGGCTGAAGTCTGTACTATCTGGAGCTGAGCTGAAGGGGTGCAATGAATAAGAATTAGCTTGAAGCACAGACTTGTTGCTGTGTGACAAAAGAGCGCAGTAATATTGTTGGATATAGCAACAGATACCCTGATTTAGGCTAAACTGTAGTAAGGTCTTCATCCTCAAATTGAGATATAAGCTGGGGCTTTTTTCATATATTTACACTCCGGGAGTTATATGTTATGACATCTACTAGGTACTTAAACAGTTTTGAGATATGACTTGGGCCTGGATTAGAAGCATGATTGTTAGCGCAAGCTTGCATGACTTGTAATTTTTGTGGGTTTTGACACTAACTTGGCCTTTGTTCTGTTTGTGCACCGGGTAGTGCTGCCGATCATCTCTGATGGCACTGAGTAGATAAGGAATGGACCAGTCAGTTGTGTGAAAGCTGAAGGGAGATTCCATTTCACGAAAATTTGGAAAGTGTCTTGTGTATCTAATGGGATTTGAGAGATTAATGCTTTTAGTCAACCATTCATTTTTTGTGCTACACAAATCATCAATCAACCAATATGGAGTTTTTAATCCAAATAGCCTCTGATACTCATCGACTACCATCAGATTAGAATTGTAATAAACTTTGTGTGTTTTCATCAGCTGAGGTTGTGATGGATAGTTACCTGCCATAGCTAACTGTATTAACCAGAGTAGCCACATCCTCTAGTGTGTCATAACAGTTGAATTGATACTGAATTAATACTAAATGGTTACCAAGTTTAATGTTATCAGTTGCCAAAACAGAGTAATATACTTTAACCAATGAGTATGCTATGAAGTCTCTTATTTGTGAATGACTTTGAAAATACCTATGTTTGACATTTTTAAAAGCTGATATTGGGTGGTATTAGCTGTTGGTCAGTCAATCTGTCTTAAAAGAGTAAAACAGTTTGCAGTTTATTTTACTGCACTAAAAAGGGTTTTATGATTAGATAAACTGCAATATTGTGTTGTCAAAAAGCCCTGGGTGTTTGGTTGCAGCCTATGAAAAGATCCTGTGGTCTGTCTCTGAAAGTATGTAGTTGGTATTCTGATTCATAGTAGTTCCAACAATATTGGCCTACAAGATGAAAATGATACCCCAATCAGCTCAGCTCATTTGCTTAATAAGTCTTTGAATGTTGTTAAAAATAACAGCATACATGTAACGAAACCCTTATGGAGAAGAACAATTGAAAGATATGTAAATAGTTTTGCTTTGTTTGTTTGAAGAACAAAATAAATACTAAATAAATAGCATTTAGCAGTGACTGACTCAGTATTTCTCTGACTTAAATAATTCATGAAGTGTGTTTGCATGTGTGCACATGAGCCATCTGTGAGTGCATCTAAACCAAACCCTTGAGACGTCATCGGCGCAGATCTCGCGATAGTTGGGAAACACATGGCCGCCCTCGGTGTTTACAACTTCTCGTGATGAGCTGGTGAATTGAAACACGAAAGTGTCGGAAGCGAAAGGAACGTGGAGTATTCTTGTGTATTATTCATGCTCTCCGACTTTGCCACAACCGAGGTGAATAGTGTGTAAAGCCAAATTACGCACAGAACCTTTAAAGCCAGGTAGGTAGCATCAGCCTGCTAACATAAGCTAACGCAAGGCTGCTACTGCTGCCGCTGTAGTGGTCGGACGGTTGAAGGAAACTAAAGCTTTCAAATTATATAAAATGGCAGCAGAGGCATGCATGCAATAAAATGTGCAAGGTTCTGTGATATGTACCTCTCAAGCTTTAACTTAGCAAAATTAGTGGTCGGCACGTCACCGACTAGCCACAGGTGTCTGTGGGGTGTTTGCACGACCAGTATATGTATACCTCTAAACAGCATTATATTGCATTGTTTTCATGCTGCAGCTGTGTTTTCCCCCATCTGATATTATTGGTTTATCTCACCTGCTCTGTCTCTTTGTGTTCATCTTTGCCCGCCCCAGGCTAGTTGGTGCTGTGATGTCCTCGTCCCCCAGCAGACTCAAACACCCACACTGCAGGAAGAAGCACTATCCTAGTAGCACCTACCTCACCCACGTCTGACAGCAAACCCACAGAAACACACAAGGCACCTGGACGCCAGGTAGAGGACTTGACAGGACAGCTTGAGAAACAAAGATATGTCTGATTCGGCTGGAAATGGTGAAAGTGGAGGTGTGGCAGGCGCAGGGCAGGACTCAGAAGCAGACAATGAGCCCCCTCAACAGGCGCCACCTTTACCTGAAGGCGACAGCTTAAAGGAAGGGGACACTTTGGAGGAAGAAGCCCCAAAGTCTGCGAAGCGGCCCAGGCTGAGCGAGGAGGACCAGGGGCTGGAGCAGGTTGCTAAGCTCGTGGAGATGCATGGAGGAACACCAGCACAAAGTAAAGTTTCTGTTCTCATAATGCTGCACATATTCTATAAAATAGCCTACAAAAAAAAGGGGAAAGTTAAACTAAAGAGCGTGTATGTCTGTCAGAGATTATAATTCAGGATTTACTTAGAGACTAATTTATTTTTTTCTGTCCATTACCTGCACAAATTTCCACTTTGTTCCTGGGGAAAGGAGCACCCCTACAATCTGAAGAGGGTGGTCGAGGGGTGCAGGAGGTGACTGCGAGCGAGGAAGGTGAGGAGGAATGCCGTCAGAACGGAGACGGAGGTCATGATGCCTCTTTAGGGGAAGGAGAGACGAAACCAGAGGAGGAGCACAACGGTAACGGATCTGCAGACAGCCCCAGTGAAGAACAGCAGTAAGTGGAGGAAGGAGTCCGGTTTATTTTTAACTAGTGTTCACGTTACTAGGGGCAAATCTAGTATCCAGTAGACAGATCATCAAGTGAGCTATTTCAAGCAGGGTTTTGCGGGGTGTGGTGGTGTTATGTAAGGATCGGGAAGATGTGTCAAACACATGTTTGTGAAATAAGGAGGGAAAGAAGTTTTTGTGCAGGCACTGCAGAACAAGAGGTGCTGGCAACTGCAGGATGCCTGTATAGTCTGAAACGCAGCGCTAATGCCAGTGTTCCTCCATCGTAAAAACTTTGTGATTTATTTTTGTGACTTTAAATTGAATGTGTGCTACTGGTGAATCATCTGAAAAGAACATTCCTGCTATTTATAGCAGTTTGTTCTTATGTGCACCACTAAAGTGACAGCTTCTATTCACCAGCACTACCAAAGAACTGAAATTGATAAGAAGCTGATTGGTCGTTCCATTGCAACATCAGCACACAGCAGCAGAGCTACGCCTCCGCCATTTTGGACTGAAGGCGACTACTGTATTATCAAAGACCTTAATGACGCCTGCAAAGTGCTGTACCAAAATGGCCTGTGTTGAACAATGAAAAAATATTATAATGTGCATACTATTATAACTATTTACCAACTTACTTATTTATTTATTAAATTTATGAAAGAATCAAATTCATTCATTCAGAATTTCATTTATGAAATAAAAAAAAAACTTTCAAATCATGGGGTCAGATTTACACATTCTGAGAGAAAGAAAGACTTGACATAATATAACAAAATAAAACTTTTTTCCCTGCTTCCCAGAGGAGCAAAAAGTGAGCAATGGATAAAAATGGAAGCTAGAAAAATCCAGCACTCTTGGGATTTTGAGAAACCAGGCGATCTCAAACTTTTTCATGTCAAGGACCTCCGAAATAGATGCACAATAGACCACAGACCCATGTTTGAGAGGATTTTGCTTGAAAGAATCTCCTCTAACAAGATCCATTCACTGGAAGTTAGTGTAATCAAAGTGAAATTAATCTGTTGGTGCTTTTGCTGGGAACCCCCTGCTGCCCTCTTAAAGACCTCTGGTGGTCTTTGGATCCCAGTTTGGGAACTTCTAAACAACTCGATAACCACATTACCAAGTGGATAAAATTAGGGATGTCACAAGTCCAAATCAATACCAGCATTTTTAGATATCAGTAGTATCAAAGCCTCACTCTTTGACTATATTAGAATAATAACACTGAGTTAGAGTGTTTGTTTAAATGCTGAAACACTTAAAGTTTCAGTCAAACTTACAAGATGAGAGCACATAATCACACAGCTGTATTAGTTGTTACAGCGTCATATTTCACTTCCTCTGATTTGAAATGACTATTTTTCAGGCTGCTTTGCTTTCTACTTGAAGGCTGCGGTCAATATTTAATTTGTTACTCTTATTCTAATGCAGCCTGTATGCTTAAATCACGAAACACACAAAGTTTCTGTTCAATTGTTGATGTTAAAAGTAGTGTAAAAAAGGTTTTAAAATAAAGGAGTGTGTCCTGAATGGGATTTCTGGTTTTGCCACTGTATCAAATCAGGTATTGAGAGTCATGGTACTTTAGTGGTAATTTTAGTATGATGACATCACTACTTATCACCACTTATTTTGAGAAATTTTCTATTGTGCTTCTGATTGGGCTGTCACCAATTCTGGGTGCTTGAAGATGTGATGAATTTGAATGAACGTGATGAGATTTTCAGTCCAAAATGGCGGCAGCACTACCGCAGCACCATCTAGCGGCGGTTGTCAAAAAAAGCACCAGAGTTTCATCTCCTGTGCTTCTGTACTCTCTGCTCTCCAGTACACACTCAAGTGACCAAAGCAAGCAATGATTGTTGAATACAGTGACGCCTATCAAACTTGTATATATTAGGGTTCTAGATTATTTTTTATTTAACCATAAAATGTTCTGTAAGTGTCTCCCACCTGGCAAACAGTAAACTTAGCAGACTATCTACTGATACTGCTGTTACGGTTATTATTATTATTATTATTGGTTATATTAACATTAATGTGTTATAAATGAGAAAATGTTGGAAAGGATGATTTTTGATCTGTTGTGCTCCTTCAAACAAGTAAAACAGCCTGTTTCCTCTTCATAGTGCAGCCAAATATCAGCAGGAAATGTGAGGTAGGGTGTGATCAAGTTAAATAAGTTTCAGTCATAATTCAAATGTTGTGATAACTGTGCAGTCACAGCAATTTGAGCCTGTGTAATTGCCCCGTGAGTGTTATTGTTTGGCTCCGAGCGTTACATGTCGCTCCACTTCCTCCGCGCGTTTTTTTTTTTACGACAGCACTCATGTTGAAGTGGGGCAGCGAAAATCAGCGCAGCATTAACTGATTAAACATTTAACACTGTCAATAAATGTAATGGAAAAAATGCGGACAAGATGACACAGGATGAAGAACAATGGAATTAACCTGCGGATGTGTGAAATGTGATTAAAAATCCACTCAGTGAAACAGAGTTTTAACTGAGAAGCTCAGCACGCAGCGAAATGTTCAGATTCACCATAAATTTCCTGTTGAGCTTTGTGCAAGGTGACACCGTGGTTCATATACAGGAAGAGTTGTGTCTGAGGTCAGGAAACTCACCTTAATGAAACAACATTGGTACGATGGGTAATTCTGTCTTTCGTTTAATGTATGTTTGTCCATTCTCTCATTTTAACTCATTAACTGAGGACTTCTCTATATCTTGTCCTCCAGCCTTGGCTTAGATTTCACCCAGAACCCCCAGATGCTGACTGGTTCATGGACTGAATACTCCAACTTTCCAGAGAATTACCTCAAAGGCTGCAAATGGTAATTTCCTATAAAAATAACATGACACAATAAACTATGCGGATGAGGTTTTAAAGGTGCTAAGTATAAAACTTTCACACAGTTATCGAGTTTGTGAGTCATTAGTACCATAAAGAAACAAGACTATTACATTTGCACATGTGCCCAGGGGCAGATATCAAGGACGGATATCAATGTTCTGCATTACAGGGAGAAAATTATATTCTGTCAGCGCAAATGAAGCCAAAGGAAAATTACCTCCACTGTGTGTGTCTCCCTCAGGCCATAGTGGGAACACTAGTGCTGACAGTACATTTGCTATAAGAGAGGATACTAGTAACAATCTTAATCTCATTGTCAAGATAAATCAATATGTCAGGCCATTACAGTAATTATATGAATAGCAAACTTTCCATGTACTAAAGATGCTTACATAAAACTAACCTGACTGCATGTTTTTCTCAGTTCACTGCTGTTTATTCACCATTTTCCTCACATCTCCCCTCCTTCGCTGACCCAGGGCCCCCGATGGTTCCTGTATCCTGACTAACAGTGCAGATAACGTGCTTCGCGTGTACAACCTCCCTCCTGAGATTTACAGCTACAACTGGGATTCGATTCCTGAGATGGTGAGTATGAAATAGACTCCCAAAATCTTGATGGTAGTGGATGAAGACGTAGCTGGCTAAGAGGCTGCTGGAAACATACAGAAAAAACCTTAAATCTCAAAGCAAGATAGCTGAGATTACAGTAGATGTCAGTCTTGAGTCTTGCTTTGTAGTTAGAGAAATCCTCAATATATTTGTATGCAAGGTACAAGTAGGAGTTTCTCTAGTGCCCCCATCAGGCCAAAATCCAGGTCACTTATTCACCATCATGTTCTGTAAGACGAGTCCAGCAAAGGAAGTCTGTTCTGTTTAATTCTATAAAACACCATCACAAGCTCATCTGTTGCTGCTGCTGCAAAGTCTTAACTAGATGTGAAATAGAACATAAATAGATATGCAATTAATACTACTACTACTAATAATAAACACATTACAAAAACTTAAATATTTAGAGTTAAGGAATAACATTTAGGTTTTATAGGTGATGAAGTATAAAGAGTAAGAAGTCATCCAGTTTTTGACTGCTGAGGAGACAAACTTTTAGGCTTTCACTCTGTGTGCAATCATTAGCTGTTGTGAAGTTGTCTGCATGCCGGTGAAAGTGGGTTTCCATAGCAATGTACAATTTCACCAAGAGACTATATTACAAATTCATTTAATGCTTGAATATTTAATTCAATAATGTAATGCTGAATATGCAAATAGTTTTTTATTTCAAAAGTTTAACTGTTGGATACAAGCTGTTCTACTTCACTGAAAAGTCTGTTCTTGTGTATGTGCACCGGGATTTTTGAAGTTTCCACATTACACATTGGCTCCAGATTTAAGGTGAGCACAGAAACTTTCTGCCTTCAGCAGATGAACCTGAAAACAGTCTCATAGTGTTAGTGTCACTTTGTAACTCTGCACATCATTTGGCACAGTGAAGCTCAAACATCCAAGTGAAGTAACTATGAGTAAAACTCATTTTTGAGTGCAGGAGGGACTTAAAATTTTGAAATAAAAGAAGATATATTTTTTTAGATTCACCAGTCCTCCATCACTCTCCCTCCTCCGTGAAAAGCCTCCAGTCACAGTTTGTGGTGCAGGTTGCAGGCTATCATGAGCTAGCACCACTTCATAAATTACACACTCAGCCGACAGACTGTGAGTCACTTGAGTCCGTCCAAATGAACCCAGCGAGAGGCACTGGTCATCTCATTTCCAACATTTTGGTTTGGATCCTGTCGTTTCAGGCTGTGACACTGTTGGTATCAAAAATAGCTTGATTCTGCTACTTCAAGAAGCTTAATTATCACCATGAGCTTTGTGTTACAGCCACTACTGCTGCTACTGCAGTGGCCGACCATGTCGATAAGCAAACCAGCAGGCTGAACTACAATAATTAACTTCCTGTTGTTTTCACAACACTTGCATGCACCTGTCCCTTTCACCCCGTGCAGGATCTTTGCTTCATGTCTCTCCTCCTGAGGAAGCATGCCTCACATTTTAAAAACCTCCGCTTTAATGATGCAGCAAATCCTGTGTTCTCCATTATTGCTGACATTCCTACTCCATAACTTTGATTAGTCCTACCTTATTTTATGTCAAAGTTGATGGGTTTCAGTGCTTAAATCATGTACATGAGATATTATCTATTATTAAAGAACCATCTCCAGACATTAAGACGTATAAAGATACTCTGCTGGGAACAACAATGTGTGTCTGATATGGTTTTTATGCACAAAAAAAAAAAGTATAATTAGCACTTTAAAATCCTTATAATGACATCTACTCCTTCTCCCTCATTAAAAGTTCCAGAATCTATGAATATGCAAATACATTCATGGTGGCACACAGCAGTGCAGCAGCTTCTCTGGCTCCTGGTTATGGTGTACAGTGTGTTAGGGACTCTTCTCTTAACGTGAGTAAATGTGCAGATAACCTGACTAGTTCAACCAGGCCAAGAAGGTACAGCCCAACTGAACTTCTGATCATTATTATCAACTCGCCCGCCTCACTCCTGCCAAAGTTTAGAGCGGCGCTCAGCAGACTGCATCTCCTGAGGAAAACCATGCCCTGCAGCAGCGGGCTGGCATAGCAGACTACAACAGCTCAGAGGCACGGAAGCAGAAGAAGGGGTTAGCGGGCCAGTCTGTTACCCAAGCTAAAAGCAACACCACCAGGCCAGCCATTCCATCACTCTGTCTGGCCAGCGTTCACTCACTAGAGAACAAAATAGATCTGATCCAACTGAGACCGAGCGTTCATCGAGAGATGAGGAACTATTGTTTTTTCTCCTGATGGAAACTTGGCTGAACAACAATACGCCAGACTCGACTTTTCAACTTGACGGGTTGTTACTGGTCCGTGTAGACCAAAATCAGCAGTCAGGGAAAACCCGAGGAGGTCGCTTCTGCATATAATTATCTTTTAATTATAAATGATTGGTTCCTTAGATTTGTGACGTGGGAAATCCTGAGACTGTCCAGTTTCAAAGCGGAAATGCTCAGCCATGGCATTAACTGCTTATATGCTCCTGATATGTCTCGTAGCATATGAAAAATACCACATGGACTAATTAAAAAGGTTTAAAACTTGAGGGAGTCTTTCAAACAAATACTCTATCAGTTGAGAGTTACTTTAGATTATATTAAGGTTATATTAAAGACATTGTTACTATAAAATGTAAACATTTTTGATAAGACTCATGCCATGTCGTTGAGCTTGAATTCTGCATGTATTTTGTGTAACTGAGACGCGTATTTTAATCAATTTAAGACAACTGCTCAAGTCAATGTATGACTGCAGATTCAGCTGATAAAATGAAATAAAACGGGCATTCTGTCATCAGGTTTGGGAAAATATCAAGTGGCGAGCTAAATCTTTTAATTGTATTACATGCTGGTAGATTGGGATCACTGAGCAAAAATAATTGAAATATAATCCATTTTCCTCCATAACAGAGATCTCACAGTCTTTGTGAAAAAGGTAGAAAATTAAGCCGTGATTGCTCTATTCCTCTCATGGTGCCAAAGGCTTCTGATATTGAATTTTACTATGAGGGAAAAGCCATGCGATATTGTCATTTATCCATCTAGTAGTCCAGTATTCTGCACCAGTCAACCCCTAAAACATTTTACTTTCTTCAGTCTTTGCATGCCTCACTCTGTCCTTTCCCCTCTTTTCCTCTATGGCAGAGTCCAGCGCTGAGGATGGCAGAGGGAGACACCATCTACGACTACTGCTGGTACCCCAAGATGAACTCTCTGGACCCGGACACATGCTTGTGAGTTGAAACTAATCTTTGCCAGACTGTTTCATGAGCCTCCGCTCTTAGCAGCTGGATAGAGGAGACATTTAAAGTTCACTCTGAAGGTCAACCTGCCAGATGGCGAAAGATGTATGCACAAAAAAAAGGTACTATTTTGTTTACTGAGGCTGGTGTCAGCCAGTGATTGGTGTTTTTAATCTAGATCTCAAATGGTCAGAGTGGGATACTGTGTTTATGTGACTTAAGATCTGTGTGCTTGGGTATGTGTAATAGACTATCCGAATATAGAAGATGTTGTTGTATGCTTCTGACTCATTCTTTGATCCCAGTGGTATTTGCACTCGTTGTGGGAGCCGGCTGCCAGCGTGGAGAGAAGCTGTAAAAGCTTTCTGATGTCTCTCATTATGAGTGAAGAGTTGGCCTTCGTCCTGTCTGCCTCTGCCTCCATCGCAATGCGCTCGGCTGTTTGAGGCCCACGGTGCTTTTCAGCACGATTCAGCCCACTAACAGCACTCCCGAATCCAGACAACACCTTAAGGGCCTCGTGATTCCCTGACTTGGGGCTTGTCTTTTCATCTCTTTCTCCTGTTTTTGCCGTGTGTGTGTGTGTGTGTGTGTGTGTGCAGGTGCGCGCTCTCGCAGGCTTTTATATCGCGGCGATTATGACATCACTGTGTGTTTATGCCTGTGCTCTGAAGCAGAGCCAACATCAGTAACTCCCCGCTGTCACTATGGAGAACGCCAATCATCTGTGGCAAGAGAGGTAGGGCAGTGCTAACGAGCTTAGGCCAAGTTGCCAACAGTGTGCGCTGTGTATTCCCCCCCCCCCTCCACACACACACACACACACACACACACTCGCGCAACTCCCATCATCCTCCAGTTACAGCCTCCACCCTCCGACAGATCCCTCTGATCAAGGCCCAGCGTTGGCACCGCTCCACCCCGACACCACACAGCCTTCACTAACAGGAGGGGGTGTGGGGGTCAGGGGCTCGACGTCCAGAGATGAGAGTTGTGTAGTTGTGTAAACAGCGCGACGTTTAACAAACGGCTCATGTGGACAATGAACCACTCGAGAGTCCTGTGTGTATCTGCCAAAGCCGCGCAAAGACCTGTCCGTCATGAGGATGAGGATGCCAGTAGGAGCCGACAGCAGACGCTCTTCATCTTCTTCAGATCACTGCCACATATCAGAGAGGAGCTCCTGCGGGGGCACAGCGAGGTGGTTGGACAAGCTCTCAGTACAACGTTAAGGGCTGAGACAGCAGATAAAAGGTTACGGTTGTGATTATTGAACGCAGCTACATTAAACCTGTTTTTCTAGTGCCTTCCCTGCCTCCCTCCTCTCTCTTTCTCTCGATCTTTTCACATCTCCCATTTTGTTTCTCATTCCTCCCCCTGCGCTCCTTGAACTCTCCGTCTGCCAAAAGCTGTGTGTTGTTGATGCCCCTCCTGTAGAGAGGGAATAAGGGCCCCTGTTATGGCTTGGTTAAGTTGCACTGAGTTCTAGGCATTGCTCCAAGCTAGCAGCAGTCTAGCATTATAATTGGGCATTTCCCTGCTCTGGAATAAAGCTGCGGCTCAGAGGGGCCATAACAGAACACGGCAGCAGCGGTAGGGGCTAATTTCCTTTGTCTAATTGAGCTGCAGTGATGTTTCGGCATTTGTTCAGCGCCCAATAATTAGAGTTAAAAAGGCATGGCTCAGTCTTTGGCCCTGATTTGAATCAATAAGAATGCGCTGTGGTCTTGTCTCCATAATGAGGCATAGCACAATGCAGTCTATTTGTTTTGATGCATTGATACATTCAGGTGGATGTGGTGCAGTAGAGGTTAGCAACAAGAAAATGAATCAAACACGAAGGTCATACATAATGTATTTTTTTTTAGGAGAGTCTCAGCAGCATATCTGGGGATCTGTTTTGTTCCCCTCTGAGATGCAGATAGAGCTCTGCTTTATTCCACTAGTTCTTTTGTTTTACTTTATGGACAAATACAGATTGGCACGTTATGTTCCTTTACCGCACACCAAATATGTTCTCGTGTTGAAGCTCTAAAATGAGTAATTTGTTAATTGCTAGCTGGAAAGAATTATCCCTCAGGGACAAAAATGATTGACTCCATCAAATATTCTAATTTGCACCGTTCACTCTCTAATCCCTGTTGTCTCTTAGTCTTTTTCCCATGAGTGTTAATAACTCACTCTCTTCCCCTCTTCGCCGTTCTCTTTTTTTTTTTTTTTTTTTTTTTTTATCTGGCCTCTTCCGCAGTCTGGCCAGCAGTAGCCGTGACAACCCAGTCCACGTGTGGGATGCATTTTACGGGGAGGTGCGAGCCAGTTTCCGGCCCTACAATCACCTGGACGAGCTGACCACAGCCCACTCCCTCTGCTTCTCCCCCGACGGCACGCAGCTCTACTGCGGCTTCGACAAAACTGTCAGGGTCTTTTACACTGAGCGTCCCGGAAGAGACTGTGAGGAGCGACCCACCGTAGGTCAGCCATCAGCTGCTCTCTGAAAGAGTTTCAGCTTAAGACTAATGGAGGTTTTCCATGTTTTAGATCATTATCTATAAACCATGTATAATTTAAGGGTGTAAGTTTCAAGCTGTGTTGATCATGTCTAAAAATCTAAGCAAACACATTTTTATGTTGTCAAATTATTGCAGTTGATTGATATTTTAAAATCCTGATAATTACTATATAATCATTATTAGTCATAAGTAGTATTACTGGTTCCAGTGAGTGATGTAACATGTGTAACTTGGAGCGGTGAGTATTCAGAAAAGTCTTCTTCTTTTTCAAGGACATTCCAAACTCAGAGAGTGATTCACAAAAAAAAGAAAAAAAAAAAGCCATTGCATTCACAAGCTATGTTCTCAGAAAATCAAATCCACAAGACAGGGACATTGTGAAAAGGATAATGAAGTTAAAGTCGGTTGTCCCTTGTATTCAGAAAGTTGCGGTTTGACAGCTGGCTGTCACAGGCTGAAGTCTCCTTGAACAAACCAACAAGGAGAGCTTTTATTTCGTACTTCTGACAAAAAAAACAAAAGGCGATTAAATGTTTACTGTGATGAATTCCCTATCTCTGTCATACCAAACAACTTCCAGTCCGCTGGCAGTTGATTCCTTTTTCAAAACTCAAAAACAGGACAAGTGTCTCCTCTAGTTAATGCACCGATGTATTCTAAACTATCAAAATCGTCCTTAGTGATGTCAACAAATAGATTTTTATTTTTCAACTTTTTGATTTCCTTCACACTTTTTAAACTATTCATAAAGTAGCAAAGTAGCCAGATGAGCAGGATGGGTGGCAACAAATGAATAAACTTGGTTACAACAGCAAAATTAGTGACTCAGTTTTGGGTCTTTTTTTTTTTTAATAACAAGTAAGCTTCAGCCGTGCTGCACTGTCAACACAGCATCCTGCTCTGGCATATCAGTGCTGTCTATGAAATGTATACTCAATCACAAAAACAGGTTATGTGATACATGTGAGGACTGTGCCAAACCCTCGCTTCTGCTGTTGTGCCAAAAACGTGCTAAAAGCCTCTTTTTCAAGAGTGAGAAAGAGCATGATCCGGAAAGGGATAAACGCTAAAAAGGAAACAGATGATCCAATTGTGAGTTTGTATGTGGATTGTTGAAAAAATATGTTCCTTTTAGAGATGTAATCAGGAACGCAGCAGCTGCCAAAAAGTTAACTTTGAGTAGAAATGATTAGGAGTTGTGTATTGTGAACCCTTTTTAAAAGGCTGTTAGCCCTGCCAAATGCCACTCTCTCGTCTTTGCTGCAGTGAAGAAGCAGGGCCAAAGTGGCATCATCTCCTGCTTTGGCTTCAGCCCTTGCCAGTCTGTTTACGCCTGTGGCTCTTACTCCCGCTGCGCTGGCCTCTACTCCTGCCAAGACGGCACCCTGCTGGCTCTGCTGCCGACCCTCCACCACGGAGGCCTCACCCATCTGCTCTTCTCCCCTGACGGCAACTACCTGTACACCGGCGGGCGCAAGGTGAACGCATGAACACACAAACACACACGCGCACACACTCGTATACAGCAGTGTGCATGCAGAGAAGAGACCTGAGGGTAACAATGCTTCATTTGAATGATCACACAAATCATCATTGGCTTTGTGTGTTAAGCAAGTATCGGATGACTTTGCTCTTCTTGTATTGCAAAATCAGGTTACACAAGCATTATCAAAGCTTTCGGGTGAGAGCTTAATACGCTCCTAAGAGCTTAATAAGTTCCTGTCTTGATGGTATGAGTCAGCATGTAATGAATCTGATTAGGCATAAAGGCGAAACTCCTCAAATTGAGTAAAGGCAAAAGTGAAATTCCAAGGATTCACTGTTTCACAAGCACGCTGCAGAGGTTTGAGGTCACAGGGGTTGAACACGCACATATTCTTGTTTTCAGAAGTATTAAATGGATTATCAGTTTACTGATAGTTATTGACTGATACTAATGTATGGTAAAATATTAGGAGAGGGGAGGCAGCACAATAATTCCAGTGTGAATGACCCTCAGTGTCTGGAAGTCTTCCCCTACTTTCATTTCACAAATTGTCCAGCATGTTCTTTTGACAAATCGCAGCACAGCGATCCCAAAACCATCCACCCCTTGTGTTATTCAATGTCCTCCATTCATCCCCGTTACCTTCTGTCACCCTGTTCAGATTAAATATACACTCTGGTCTCTATAAAGTCACTGTGTAGCATGCACGTCACACTGCCAGTTAATGAATCTACAGTTTAGCAACAAGGTCAAGAGTACAGACGGACTGTACACTGCTGGTCTACGTTAACACAAGTCAACATGAGCAAAACAAGTGGTGGATCTGAGTGTACATTTTAGATTTAGTGTTGGAAATAATCATCAATAAAAATGCTTGTATGAGTGCATCCTCACTTTCCAAGGGGTTTGGTTGTTTTACCTCACTTTTTAGTATTTTATAGATTTTCAGTCTTGCTTAATGTATTATTTAGTTTAGTTTTAGAAAATTTTGAGGGTGGTATTTATCAAGAGGTTGAGAATGTGTGTTTTATGTTTGCAAAAACTAGCCACGAATTCACCAAAACATTTGTTTCCTGCATGTATACAAGTTATCTTTTATGCTTATGTATGTTAAGTTTAATTACTAATTCTTGCACACAAGTTAGCAGTTCAAATAAATGAATTAGTCATTTGTTTTCACAAATAACAAATAGAAAAATCTCTGATACCTGCTCAACTCTGAAGCTTCTTTGAATTTTGTGTGTGTGTGTGTGTAGGATCCGGAGATCCTGTGCTGGGACCTAAGGGAGCCCAGCAAGGTTGTGTTTTCACTCAAGAGGAACGTTGCAACTAACCAGCGCATCTACTTTGACCTAGACTTGTAAGTTTAACTCAACCATCCAGAACTCTACTCAGTGATGTGTGTGTGAGCTGTGATACTGCCCTCAAGGCCACACAGTGTTCAGTGGGAGCATGTGAGTGTCACTCATTCAGTTTTTTGTTTTTTTTTGTTTATTTGGGGTTATCATGGGTTTCCTCATGCCTCCATTGTTGGCACTTGCATTTTAATTTATTGTCCGCTGATGTTTGTTTGTTTGCAGGTCAGGCAGGTACCTGCTGAGCGGGGACACAGAGGGAGTGGTGTCAGTATGGGACACCCAGACTGCTCCTCCCGACGGTAACGAGGAGCTACTGCAACCTCAGCTCAGGTTCCAGGCCCATTGGGACTGCACCAATGGCATCAGGTATTCAAAAATCTAAGCTAACATATTAGTGTTGGCTAAGGTCACATCAATGAGCAATGTAGCAGATTTTTTGTGTTAATTAGTAAGACAGATCAAATATCAGATCCACAAAATGTATCTAATAAAATTTACAAATGGTGATGAAGCGTTGATGATGGAGAAAGATCAAATATGACGTTTACAAACAAATCACATCCAGCAGCAACTGTAGATGGGGAGAAAATCATCAAATTTACGAGCTTCCTGTTCACTGACCGTGTTGCTGTTTTCCTGCCTGGTCGTCCTGCTGTGATGTGCTGTTTTGGTTCTCCCAAACCATAGGACATACAAACAAATCATCCAACATTTTCTAGATAAAAGAAGCTTCCAATTTCAGAGTTGTAATATAGCAAAACATATCACTGCTTTGTGAGAAGAGAGAACAATAACCGAAAACCTCAGCATGCAGTTATGAAAAATCCAGCAGACGGCTGTTGCTAAGTAGCCGTTCATGTAATCTAATGTCAATGTGACTGGGCTGTCAAATGAATCATGTATATTATATTATTATTATTATGAAATGCACTTTAAGAGTAACTTAGCAGTGCAAAATACTGCGAAATACAGGAATTTCAGTCAACCTAGAATCTTTACAAAAACACATATTTAATCTTTTGCCTTTATCACATCATTGTTTTTTTTTCCTGTTCCTCCATCCGTCTCTCCTCCAGTATTCACCCCTTCATGCCATTGTTGGCGACGTCCAGCGGGCAGCGCCAGTTCCCGTGGCCCAGCGATAGCGACGGTGACTCCGGCTCCGACGGCGAAGGAGGTGAAGCCGTGATGTCGACGCAGGGGAGCCGACAAGACAACACCATGAGGCTGTGGTGGGCCGGACCGCTGGGCCCTGCCTCAGAGGGGAACCAGGAGGAGAATACAGCTGCGGCGGAGGCCTGAAGCCCTGCCGACAAATTGAATTAAATTGAGTTACACCTTCCATGTGACATTTATTTCAGGAATGTTTGGTGTGGATAAATCTGATTATGGGTCAGTTAGATTCAGTTTAACATCAGCAACATGAAGTCTTGAGGTGGAGAAGCATTTCTGGATCATTTTTAAACAGCAACGCATATGCAGTCCAAATAAGTTTGAGTTTAAACACCATATATCACCTGCAATTATCTACAAAACAGGCCTTCAGGGCTCTGCACATGACAAGTCATGTCAATTTGGTATATAACAATTGTATCTATCTATATGCCAAAACTGTTGTCATTGCTAAAAGCAGGGAGTCCCACCTTACTCAGGTTGAGACAAGAAGTAAGTTGCATAAGGAGTGGATTGGGGCCCAACCTTTCTCAATTCTGTTAATTTGTTTTGGGAGGAAATTATTTTTTTTATGTAATCCAGTCAAGATCAAATATAATTAATCTTTTAAGGAAATTTTGTTTTAATTTAATTTAGCGGAAGATCTACAAAATCTAAAGCCTTGACTGCGGTGTGAGGCAAGATCCATTGTCCTGACTGCACCTCCGATCTGAGTCGTATCTGTTGGAGTGTTTGTTTACGTGTGTGTGTGTGGCTGTAATGCTGCCCCGGAGATCCCTAACTGCTATAGTTACAGTAAGTGCCATTTGTTCTTGAGCTTTGCTTTTGTAAACTGATGGGATCTCCTGTTTTTACCTTCTTTTTTAAACTATTGGAAGCACCAAGTCATTGTGTCGCTCTGTGCATACCCACAAAATGTATATTTTTGTAAAGCCATGATGATCATTCTAATTTTCGAATGTATTCTCTATAAGCAGCTAGTTTAATTACTGTAACCTCATAACAATGTGAAAGTTTAATTAGTGGATGCACCTGGGAAACGAGTGATCTTTCTCTTATTTTTTCTACAACTGACGGTCAGATGACATTTGTATCTTGTGTGAGTGGTGACGTGGCTGCACAAAACGCATTGTATTTGTATAATTGCATTAATAATGTATTGCAGTGATTTGCTCAATGCTTATGTTGCCATTAGTGGGGTGTGCTTTGCTGTAGGGTTTCTTTGCAGGTTCAGGATCTGATCAGAACACGCTCCAACCAAAGCCTTGTATCTTTAGACACTGAGGAGTCTGTCAATTTAAGAAGCCTCTGCTGATTCAGGTGTCACAAATTTGTTGCCAAGCAATAGTAGCTATGCTTTTGTAGCTATTATTACACCGTACTACACAACTTTATGCTCTACCAGGAAGCATTAGGAACCATGTAGGCCTTGATGATGTCACACAAGTCTCTAGATAGTGTCTACAACAGGTGGTTTTGTGGTGGTTTTATTCAAGCTGGAGTGAATTAAAAGCATATCTCTTCACAAGATTCACGGCCTCATTTTTGTCCTTTCTGTTCAAGGCAGTTCAGAGACGAATGCCCTGTAATAAATCCTCAATGAATGCAAGATGTTACACTCGAGTCAAGAGGCAGCTCTTAAAAGCTAAAGGGACTATTGGCTTTCGCTTATGAGATGGAAACTATTCATAGCTTTCACCTTTCCCACACATTCTGTATGAATGCACACACACTCATGTATTTGATTGTCTGAAACCACAGGGGCACACTGAGCAGAGAGCCAAGTTGGAGAGCTGCACTGTTGTGTTGTGCGCGTTGCTTAGCGACCGTCTCCGCCTTGGGAGAGGGGAGTAGGTAGAAAGACGACAAGAAGGAAAATTGGGGCAGAGAGAGAGAGAGAGAAAATGCCAAGCAAGTGTAATAAATAATCCAGAGGTGTAGTGATTGCCACTTGTTTGTGTGATGGTCTTATCTTAGCTCTACCAGAGAGTGATCTGTGGGTCCTTTTCACCCCTGGGTGTCTGCTGTTGGCCATTAAGGATGGAAAGTGGTTATGATAAGAGGATGTGTCAATGGATTCGTCTATGGACTTAGGCTTAAAAATATGAACTATAAACTGAGAACTACAGATGGGTTCATGCCAATCACAATCAACAGAATATTCTACTGACCAAAGGAATCATGTCCATTCATCTGATTCAAGAGTGTCAGAGCAAAGGGTCTGAATACATATAAAACTACAGTAGATCTTGCTGTATTTAAATTTTAAAGCTGCTCTAATCAATATTTTTGTATTAACGATGGGTGAAATGACAGTGTATAATGTGAAAGGTGTCGCTCATAGTACTGAATTATCACCTGACTCTGCAGTTCCCCTTCAGTTCTACGGGCATTTTAGCGTCTTTCAGCTCATTGTTTTGGTTCAATCTCAGTGCTCTCATTTTTAACAGCCTGGTTAACTACTAGCTGCTGAACATGATGTAGCATTTATCTCCTAAAGAGTGAGATATTTGGTGTTGTTGGAGACCAAAACAGCGCTAAAAGAGGACTTGAAGTTAAAGCTAATGATTCTTTGCTGCATCTTTGAATAGGCAAATCGGCAACTTTTTTCTAACACGTTCACCAGACGTTCAACTTTATAAGGTGATAACATGTCAATATTGCTGCTTGTTGCACTGCCCACATATAGCCAAAATATCAATTAATGCAGGTTTGAAAGTTGAACAAGCAAAATATCATTTACTTGTATACTTTAAGGGGCTGTACAAAATATTAGGGAGGAAGGTTATGTATTTTGTCTTACTACTGAGGGGAGGGGAGTCTAGTTTTTTGGGGAGTTAGAGATTGAACTTTATTTCTTGAGCAAGCACATAATTTATTACTATCCTATAGCAGCTCCTAACTTCACTTTATTCTGCATCTTAACATAAAGCAAAACTATAATAAAGAAAAATGTGTTGAAATTGGAAATGTGACATGTAAAGTGATAGTGACTGCCCTTGGTCCAAAAATAAAGTGGAGTATTTGGTAAAAAGCAAATATACCACTTTATCCATTTTAATCATTCTGAAAACTGCATTGAGATTCATTGAACTAGTCCTGCCCAGCTTTGATATGATGGTGATGTTTTGTTGATTACCTATTGTGTTTATTGAGACCTTTTATTTTTGTATCAGAGTCCTTGCCTCAAGGCCAAGTCTTTACACATTCAGATTTTGTTTTCCAATTATTGTTTGTCCACTAAAAACCACTACATTTAGTCTGCTAATTTGCTTTTGTTTTCCGCACAAAATTGGTTGAATCTCATGACAAATTCATGACAAACCATGTCAGGCAAAGCAATATCAGGCCAACTTTGCCAAAGCATTTACTTTATACCTCTGAAATCTAAAACTTTTCCTAGATGTGAAATTAAGCTTACAATCTTATTGTAAAAATGTTTCCCCTGAAGGCTGAAACCATTAATTGCATATAAAAGATATTGATTTCAATGTTTAACGTGGTAGTACTGTGTTTAAGCCCCATTTTCTAATGATTCATCAGAGGTTTATCCACCCTGCCAACAATGAAATTGCAGAGGAAACACTGAACAATTATCACCTTTAATTCTGTCTAATTGCCACATGTATAGTGAATAGTATCTGTGCTGCTTTCATAAAGGCATGTCGGCCAAACCTTTGTGCTTTCACACAGATGACAGCGAGGCCATTATCTTCATCCCAAGGTGGCTGCAGTGTAGTCTTTCCACTTGTGCAGTTAATGAGCCAATCCACATCAAGTGTTCTGTGTTTCTGTGTTCTGTGCTTCCATTTACGTCGCATCCTGAGTGAGTCTCCATGGCCTTGCATAAGTGCCTTCCATTAGACGGGCACACACACACACGCACACACACAAACTTAACAGTCCCACTGCTCATTGCCAGGGAGTGTGCGGAATAGTAAGTAATGGGATCTTGATATTAAGAAAGACATTTGAAAACAATTATTCAAATGGCTGTCTGCCTGTTGAATCTCCTAATCCCACAGTGAAGCACTCAAGCAAACACTCAGTGGTGTGACCCCAGCTGAATTAGCATGGAGGAAAAGAGGAGCACACAGCTCTGAAGCTTGAGATGCTAAAATGTCTAGACTGCTCTCTGGTTTTTCACTCTCATGCTGCCTTTGAAAGGAAAAGGCTTTTTAGAACATGAGGCAGAGGGAACAGATTTCCTGTAGCTTTTAGAGGTTGTCATACATGGCATTTCTCAAAATGTCAAAGGGACAGGTCCTTTATCTCTGAGAGACTTTGAATGTGTTTGGCAGGCGCTTAGCACAGGGCTTCACTCTGACCTGGCTCTGACACACCAGTGAAGCAGAGTTGTTACATTCAGTCTTCTTCAGAGTTAATAGATTATGTACTGCATATACACAGCTGCCACATTATTTGGTAGACCTCTCAGTTTACAGCTCAGGCTTTTAGGAAATATGTCATTTAAATTAAGCGTAAAATGTACAGACAGATCTCAGCCTGGTTGTTGGGCTGAACCCTGATGGTTCCAGATATTTTAAAAGTGAATCTAAAGTTATAAGTATAACAATGTTAACAAAAATGTGTATTATCAACATTTGAATCATTTCCATTTGTTAAATGTATCTAAGGTATTATTAAGTTGTTAAGCATTTGCATTTTGGTGTATTTGGATTAGGGGTGGGAACGTTTACACTTTTTTTGTAAACAATTACATGTCCAGTTTTCTCCAATATGAGTATTTTTTTAGTTCAGATTGGAGGACCATATGCAGTATTTTTCTAAACAATTATAAATTTACCAGCGAGTACACGTGTACTTGTGTACGTTCCCATTAACCTTCTGATAGGGTTAGTGTGAGGTAACATTAACCTTTTGACAGGGTTAGTGTGAGGTAATGGTAATGTAGTGTTAGTAGCTGAGCTGAGCTAACGCTAACCTTATACCACAAACACTGGCTATAGCTCGCTACACTATACCACAACTTGTCTAACGCTGTTTAGCCTACTCAAATGTAATGATGAAAATGATGCAAATTACTGTAAAGCTGAAGTTGTGCTTTAGATGTTTTTTCTCCAAATAGCCTGATGACAGTTTTGAGTGAATGGCATTAACGTTTAAGTTGTTATCTAATGTCATACCCCCCAACCCCAGTACTGGCTAGCTTATGTTAGCTAATTAGCAAGATTACATGATGCTAGCGCAATTGGTCCATTTGCTTAAATTGACAAAATGCAAATTTAATAATCAAAATAGCACTCTCCTTGGCACGTTTGTCATCTTCTTTCTTCTTTTTTTTTGTACTACCTCTGATGGCTTTTGCCTTTTCATTTTCTCTAACTCTAATATTCTCCACTCCACCATACCCATTGATGCTCTAGAATGCTCTAACTGTGATGATCAATCACTGATGAACACTGAGTTTTCTGGGCACAATTTTGGCACCCTGGGTGGCCACCAATGTTGCCTATAGGAAGCACCCCCTGCACAGGTGACACCAATTCCATTTGACATCACCATCCCTAGAACTACGCTGCTAGCATGACTAAAACGAATGGTCTACAATTGATGCAGCATAGGCCAAAACATCCTTCCTTTTGGTCCCCTAATATGGGCCAAGCTCTGAAAACCCTGGGTCCTACACTTCCCATAGTGTGTCTTCATGGGATCATACCTTTTACCTTGTTCAAACCCAGCACTTCGAATCTGTGGCAACTTGTACCTCTCAATAAAACAACTGTCCCCTAGTCCTTCGAAGGATTGCTGTCCTTGAGCCCAGACCAAGATTACTTAATCACACGGGTATGTCAGACTTGATGAATCTCCTACAGGGAGCAGTCTGTACTATCCATGACCAGTAAATTGACTTTGACATATTAAAAAAGTGCCCGTTTAACTTGGATGGAGGATTTTCCCAAGTGGGCAGAAAAAGTGAGGGGGTGGGCTCTGAAACAGATGAATCTACTGGTGTCATTGCTCCAGACTTTATCTTACAAAGCTTATTCTATTTGTTAGCTGTGTATTGTTGCATTTCCTACCTGCAAATGATCAATGACTTCTACTGGTAGGATAGGAGCTACGTTCCAAAAATAGCCAATGTTTTTATATGCATATATCAAAAATGAAACTCCTTATTGTTCACAGCCAGTAGTAGAAAGTCATTTTCACATTGCCATATTTTCTGCTCATTATAGACAGACCAGTCTGAGGTTCAGATGACTTGAGGTTTTTTCTTCACAAAGCCCGAATCTTCAGGGATATTATATATAAGTCCCAACCAACCCATTTCATCAGCCGCCAAAATAGCCGCGTTCCTATGAATACATCCCATTTCCATTGCAAAAGGCTGCAGCGGTGATTGACGCGTCCTTGTTCTCTGGTTTACATTAGATGTGAAAATAATTGGCACCTGTATTCCTCTGCATGCTCTAAAACCAGAGAAAAGCATAGCACCAGAGGTTTCATTTCACTCTGGAGTCTGATCCCCTTCTATTCACTCCAGATGTGGAGGGGCACACACACACATACACACACACACACACACACACACACCAAGGATTTCTATCAGAAATAGCTGAGAAGATTAATATAGAGTAAAGATGTGTCATATCATCATATTCCACACGTTCCACTGTTGCTGACACATAGAGATGAATAGCTCTGCATTGATATTTCTCTCACGGATATATAAGCCCTCATGCATATAGAATATCAACTTAAGTTATGTACTTGCATGTGTGCTTCTACCATCCCTCTACCCTTCACCTCATCCTCTTCTCATCCTCTCATCCTCTCTCAATCTCCTCGTCCTGCTCGCCACACATTCCCTCTGGCGATATCCGTAGCTAGTTATCATGAGAGCAAGCCTATTGAAGTACATTAAGCATCCAGTATCCCAGCCAGCCCTGACAGATTGGATGTGATCTTGGCGGTTTAGTGGGGTGTACGATGCCCAGGGAGAGTAATTGCTTGCGTAATTGCACTCTGGGGATCGGTAGAGCAGTAGGGCCTAAATTCATCCTTCTACCTGCCCTCAGGCAGCATGGACAACTCATGTCCCAACATCTGTCCATTCTTTACACCTTTCCATGAACCACCCTCCTTCACTCATTCCCTTCACCACAGTGGCTGGAGGGGAGGTTTATCGTGGAGTCAGCGGGCTGAGTGGTGTCAGGGGGAGCAGGTGGAGCATGAGCCAGGTCAGAGGAGCTCTGCGTGGGTCTGAGGAGACAGATGGAGGAGGAGATTAGGAGGAGCATGGAGTTGCCCTGTTGATAAAATGAAAAGAGAGGCAGAGGAGACGAGAGGAAGACACACAGAGGATATGAAAGCCAGAGTCCAAGTGAGGGAAGATGTGTGTGCACCAGATATTCTCATAAGGAGCAAAAGATGAGGAAAATCCTCTCAAGTGGAGACAGTGTGGGTGTTCTGCAACTCATAAGGGGCTACTTTAGGTTTAGGACTTAGGAGTTAAAGTTAGCATGAAGTCTTTTAGTGCTTGCTTTCATTCCGAGTGTGATTTACTGCAGGGGCGCAAGATGAATACAGTTGACTGCAATTGTCTGGCAGGACTGAAAACCAAAGCTGTGTCCAAGCATGAACTGCTTACAACTCACAGATACATTCAACCTGTAATAACTGGTTGCAAGCAGACACTTCCTATTAAGGGGTCAGATATCAAAAAGGCTGTGAATCACTGGTGTACAGTATGCACCTTAAAGTAAAAACTGATTTTGAAACTTCACTGCCAATCAGTCTACACAAAAGGAAGAAAAACATTTTTCCAAAGATTTGAACTTTTTTTGTAGCTTTCTGAGGTGTTCTTAGAGCTTTTTTCCCCATCATCCATTATGTGTTTTAATTTTTTTCCAGCTGTGAGCGACCCCTCAATTTCTGGGCATTGCACTGTGGGGAAATATTGTCCAACAGCTCCTTTAAGAATCAAGTCAATTTTGCATGGACATTAATGTCTTACCTAATTTTGTCACTTCTCTAGTATGAATGCACTACATAATCAAATCCTTTTAGAATTAGTATGTAGTATGGAATTCAGACACAGCTCTGCTGTCAGACCAGACCTGAGGACTGTGAATAAAAACTACTGGATTATAGTAATAGTTAAAGGATAATACTGGCAATATCATATGTCTTTCTTAGTGTCCAAAACAATGTTCATTCATTAGCATGGACATGGGCGTTGTAGATTATTTTTTGGTTGGTCCAACATACACCGTCCTGCTGCTGTAAATCACACTAGAGCATGTGGAAGTGTATTAATCCACGGCTGAAAGTAGTCCCCAAAAAATGTACTATTTACTCCTGTTTGAGTAAAATTTACAAAAAAAACAACAACAACAAAAACTTCAGTTCCTAGCTGTGGCAGGAAAATAAGAAATTATACTCTTCAGTAGCAACCAATGTGCTTGGGGCTAGAGCCACAGGGTATGGAAGTCAGAAAATATTGAGATACAGACTAATACACTGTCTGCTTTTCCTTTGGATTTGTTGACAATAAGGAAAATCTGAAATAAAAACAGACTTATCATTTAATTTCAAGTGGCTTGAGCAAGGTTGAGGTGAAGAGTTGATGTCACTTCTTGTATGCACAGAAGATTACTAGTCAATAACTAAAGAAACACTTTTAATGCACCTGCAAAAAAATGCAGAGTCTAGGATGTTCTCCTGGATATTACCGCTTAAGCTTAAGGTTATTTTCAGGCTAAGATTTGAGTTTAGTGTTCAAATTAGAACTAGATTTAACTGGCATTAAAGGTTGGAGACAGTTCCCTATAAGTATAGCTAAAGAAACACAAACATACAGACTGCTTAAGTATGCAAATGTAGCTAAGTAGGTGTGTATGAGAGATCAGCTGTCAGGTACAAACTGTTTACTGATGCAGAATCAATGTGTCACTCTGTACGATGCATATGTGTGATCTGCACATGTTGCACAGCCCCTCACCACTCCTTATTTAATCCCCCACCCTCCCCCCTCCCCCCCGTCTCTCTCTGTCACCGGAAGATACAAGGAGTTGTGTGTGTGTGCTGGCAGCTTAAGAGTGTTTACTGCAGCAGTGTGTGTGTGTGTGTGTGTGTGTGTATGTGTGTGTGTGTGTGAGAGAGAGAGAGAGAGAAAGAGAGAGAGAGAAAGGAGGAAGCTCACAGGGACAGACAGATGCTGAAGGATAAAGACGCGCAGCTGAGATCTATCAACTGCAAGGCGGGCGAGGGTGCCATGCTCTGACACTGACTCACATCCTCATGCACACACACCACACACACACACACACACATTTCTCTACCACCCTCGGTGTGAATTTCATTCCCATCAGGGTGCATGTTTTCCTGTCTGAGCTCTTTGTATTGCCACCACCATGGGTGTCTGTGTGGGTTTGTGTGTTTGTATATGTGCACACCTTCACCTTAACCCTTACCGCTACATGCACAATGTTAACCATACTGTAATTGCTTATTATATGCATGTTTGCAGCTGCACATGCTGTGTGATGGTGACGCTTGATTTTGTGCAAATGCGTGTGTGCAAGTTTGTGTTACATTGTGTGTGTGTGTGTGTTTGTGGTGAAGTCTGGCAGCAGGAGCAGAGTGTAGTCAGAGTCACCAGGGAGAAGATGCAGTTACTGAGGAGAGTTGAAGGTCGGTGCACCAAATGAGGTCAGCATTAATAAATGAGCACTAATAAACAAACTAAATAAACATAAAGTATTTATTAGTTAATGGAACTAATCATAGGACAATAATAAAACTAATAAACCACATGAGTGTGTACAAATACATCTTGCACACACAGACTCATTCCTTCCTCTCACATTATCACTCCAGAGAGTACATCCAGTTATTCAGCAGTAGCAGATCTGATGTAGGTGGTATCTTATAGTTCTGCAGTTTTTAAAACTGACTCATCTTTGACACAACAGACACTCAAACGTAGCGAGAGAGCACCACAAACCAGCCCGTTTTCCCACACAGATAGATTCCCAGACAGAGCAGAGGGTTTGTTTTTCATGCCAGCTCCACCTCTGAACTGCTGTTGTCTCTAAACCAGTCTGTCCTCCTCCACTACATTTAGCTCTGTCATCTGCCCTGCCAAGGTTTCTGGAGGTCATTGCAACAGAAACAGCTCCATCTCTGCTCTCTTTTAATTTTCTTTTTTTTTTTTTTCTTTCTCCCCTCTCTTTCTTTTCCATTTTTTTTTTCTTCTGAGCAGCTCTATAAAATCTCCCCACAGTATTTGTTTCTTGTTTGGATCTCATAACCTGCAATTACAATTCTTGTTGAAGGCATGCTGTAATTTCGCATCGCAGAGGAAATGTCTGCACTTTTGTCTTACTTACAGATCCTTCAGCTAAAGCAGACGCCGGTTTAAGCTTCTGTAAGATCGTTCATCCGCTCTGCTGAAGTGCCCTTGAGCAAGACTGTGAATTCCTGCCAGCAGCAGGTCTGCTGTTCTTGTAGATGTGACTTTCCTATCATTTTTGTTCCTCCCCCCCCCCCCACACACACTCTCTCCTCCATCTCGGTCTCACTATGATTTCCTTTCTCTCCCTGGCTGTGCAAGAACAGCGGGAGGTGTTCATGGTGCATCAAGTTTTTCCTCCCTCTGTCGTTTTTAAGGGAAATATTTTCAATGAAAAATATTAAAGGTCTCTGCCTCCCTTTCTCTCCCCCTCTGTCTCTCGGTTGTGTTTATGAAAGTGTGTTGCACTGCAGCCACAGCTTGGGGAACAGACAGATCTCTGTACTGAAGCATTGCAGGCAGAGCTGGAAGTCATGTAAGGACGAAGGCCTCTGCGCACGATAAATTCCCTTGATGGAAATGTCATGTAAGCACTATTTACATTTGGGCAGTGAGCTCATAAAGTTTGAGAAAAACCCAGAGAAAGATGTTTTTCTGCCATGTTGAGAAAAACCTCAACATGGCAGAGAAATGATGTTTTGTGTCAGTTTATGTGGGTAAAAACTCACACAAACATGCACTTTTATAACATCTTGTAGCTAACTGAGCTTTTTTTTTTTTTTTTTTTTTAAAGAATTCAGGAGCAGCCAGATACTTCTCATGATTTTTAAAGGGGTATTGCTGCAATTTCACATCACACCTTAAAATTTGGGGATTGACAAGAAACAGATTTTTAAAAAAGAATGGAAATCGGCACAGCAGAAGCCAAGATACCCTGATGTTTTCTAATTTGGGTCAAGCTTTAGAAATGCTGGATCCTACATTTCCTATAATGCTGGATCTTTTATTAGACACTCCCTGCCTCCTAAATGCCCACTTCTTTCAAACCCCACTCCTCCAGTTTGTAACACTTGGCTTTCCGTTGTAAACTTCGAGTCTGACAGGCCAAGCTGAGATAACCCTGATGACATCATCGGGGCTATTTTTTAAACCTTGGAAAGCTCCCACCAGATCCATAGACGATATTATACAACTGTATTCACAGGCTGAGTCGTACTCATGAGGATTAACTGAACTCCATGTGTGAAATCGGTGGAGTGCCCCTTTAAGGACATCTAAACGTGTGTCTCAGTCCTCTTGCAGGATAGATTCTCTACAGAACAATGTACGGAAGAGTGTAGGATGAATAGAAAAGTATGTGAAACTCTAATATTCTCGGATGTTACAGTTCATTTGGTTGAAGAGTGGTGACTCAACAGGCTCCACTATCACTCCAACACACAGTGCAGTCTGGTTCATGCACTGCATCGACCACATGGGGGCAGTACAGCCACAGTTTTGACGGTCCTCCCATTATCCGGCTCATGCATGTCTCTGTGCGTGTGTGAAAGTGTATAAATGAATCAGTGTCAGTGTTCCTGGCGACCGGGGGCCTCAGTGTAAACAGTGGTGTGTGTGGCCCTCAGCGGGGCCTGTCACCCGGCTCGTCCTGTACCTCGTCAAGCTGAACGGCCCACTTTGAAGCGTTGGTGCTCTTCCTCTGATCTGTCAAGGCAGAGGCGGGCGGGCGGGGGGGTCTGGACGGGAGGACAGAAAGAGGCCGCATCCTCCCCACACAGAGAGAGGGGGTGAGGAGGGGGGGGGTTCTTTTTGTTTAGACTGGACTGCAGACTAATGAGGTGAATCCAGTCTAATGATCATATGTGACATCATTCATGTAAAAACAGTAGGCTATTTTCCTTATTGATAGGTTATCTGTATTTTCCTAAAATATGCAAGTTACTCAAAGTATGACTGAGTAGTGCTACTTTATCTTTTAAAATATTGCCGTGATATTCCTTTAAAACATCTACAATGACTTACAGTGTGATCTCATACTGTACCTTGAGGCATATTTCATCTTAATATAACTATAATAAACCATACTCCTATAGGGATCTAGCTAGCTATAGCTTCACCGTGACATTTGTGTAATATCCCCTCTAATATTCCTGCTGGATTTTTTTTTTCAGCTCAAACCTTGTCCAGTGCCAGATGTGATTCACATTAAATGCATTGAGGGCGCTCTTGCTCTTCCATCTCAGCGTTGAACAGAGGAAGGCGCACGTTGGTGAGCGTCTAGAGAGGTGGTGGTGGTGGTGGTGGTGTGTATGTGTGTGTGTGTGCGTGCGTGTGTGTGTGTGTGGTGGGGGGGGAGTTCTTCTTCAGCGTTTGAAAGGAGGCAGAATAGAGCGCCAGGGAGTCCAGAGGTCCGAGTCGGGGGGCCCCTGAAACTCAGAGAGGAGGTGGAGAGAGGAGGTGCTGAAAGGGACTCGATACCGCCTCCTCCGAAAAAGCCTGGAAGAATTGCGCTCCGTCAGTGCGCCCTGCCTGCCAGTCGGAGGATGGGGATTTTTTTTTCCATTCATCCACGTCCCCTTTTTCCCTCCTCCTTCTCTCAAACAAGCCAGTCGGTCTGTCAATGTGCTGCGAGCATTAGGGCAAGTCAAACCAGTGGGATTTTGAGGCAGAGAGACGGATGAGATAACGAATGAACCGCTTTCTACTGGCCGAGAAGCGACGCGTCCAGCTCTCCAAATGATGCGCTACATCAGATATGCGTCAATTTCCAACAGGGACTGATGCTCACAACTCGCATCTTATTTTTTTTTTTATCACTTCGCAAGTTTCACGTTGGCTTTGTGCGACATTATTAGAGTGGAGATGCTTTTCTAGCTCTTCGGTTTGTTTCTGTCTCAGTTTACTTGTGTTGTAGCTTGAATAGATTCTTGGATTTACCATCGATTTGGATTTTTTGATTTCTTTTCTTTCTTTTCTTTTTTTTTTTTAATTTTCAACGAATCCGTTGCTAAAGGATTTGCGGATTTACAACCCGTGTTCAACCTGTGTGTTTTTCAAAGAGGAGAATAAGGATTGTAATGCGCACTGACTAAGCCCACCGAGCATCAACATGTCTTTATGAGGATGGAGCTGTGGACACGAGTGACATCTTTTCCATTTTAAACGCTTTACCTTCACAGTTTTGGCCTGAGCTCGACTGTTTCCTTCTAACAGACTGACAATAATTCTTTTTTCAGTCCAGTCTGATATGTTGGAAGGTAGATCTTCTTGCGACAAAACAAGGTAGCCTAATGGGAGAGAAATCACATAGAGTCGGCACAGAGAACAAGGGAACATTGTTCGGAAAAAGACAATTAGGGCGCACCGAAAGGCAACAGAAATAGCTCTTGGGTGGCGATAAATTTGAGAAAATTCGATTCGGTGGAGTTATATTTGAGCTGAGGAGCAGTGCTTTGGAGAAAAAAAGGAGGACTGATGACAAATTAATGGGAAAGTCATGGGATTGGCACTGAAATAGTACGGCCGTGGACGCGCAGAAAAACCGTCGATTTTGGAGACCCAGACGCACGGATTGAACAAGTTTCTCCTGCACATTTCCAAGTGTGTTTTTTGGTTTGATCCAGTGCAATTTGATGAATTTTGGATCCATGAGGTTATATACAACAGGCTTTCGCTTCACACTTTGACTGTCTCTACCTATAGCCTGCTCGGCTGTAGTCGCTCATCCTTTGTTTTTAGAGTCTCCTTGCAACAACATTGAAAACAGAGAAAATATTTCCCATTTCTTCTAAATGGGGCTACATATGCTGGGTGTCAGGGTTGAGATGGCGTGTCGTGGAAGTGGGAATGGATTGGGGATCCTGCTGGTATTCTTACTGGATTTACTGGGGACGACGGCCAGCAATATGGAGCCCATCTACTGGAATTCCCTGAACGAAAGGTAAGAGGTTCTCAACTGCAAGACCTTAAATTTTTATTGTCTGCCTAATTGCAGGTTTGAACTTGAAGTTCCCTGCCCTCGCCTGATTGAATAATTAGTGTAATTTCAAGTTGGAAGTTGAAAATGCGACCAAAGCTCAAAAGATGGTTTAATACAACATTTAATAAAACTCCCAGTACACTGTAAGTGTATGGTAGTAATGCAACATGACATACAAGACACTATAAAGTTAGATAAGAGGATAAATTCCCTACAGAGCTGAGGCCTACCGCAGACACACTCCCTATAGAGTATTAATGATTTTTTATTAAGGTCTCTCTTTGGCCAATTCGTCACACCTTCCTCCCAAAATAACATCATTCCATCATTAGTGTTTGCAGTATAACAGGAGTTCAGTATAAACAGTGTAATTTGATAAATGTATACCCATTGAGTTGAAACAAGCTGCTCTGTTTCACAGCTGTTCTGAATTTGTCACACTCACATTGATTATTGTGGATAATCCAGCTGTAGTTCTTCTTATTGGTAAAGTCCCTGTAAGCTGCAGGCGAATAGACACAGGCTTTGTGGTGTGTGTGTAGGAAAATAAAGACTTGTGTGATGCTCTAATTGCTGTTGCTGGATGACCTTGATTAAAGTCTAGGCCCCGGCCCGCAGGCCTCTTTCTGAAACACCCAGTCTGCCCACTCCGCCACGCTCATTTGCATTTTTTCTTTCCTCTGGAGAAGGTGTCAGGCATTAGCTGAGGAAATGTCATTTTAAACACCTCTCTGCCGCCCGGCCTTAACGACCGACACCACTTTTCTCACACCTCTGCCAATTTCCCTGTGTCTGAATAGACGCCCGGTGGGGGCAAGGAGGGGCTGGAGAATAACAGGGCGGCTTGTATGGAGGTGAAGGGGGGCTTTTAGTAACACCAGAATGACTGACTACTTTTCTGGGGACAAAATGGAATGACAAGGTTGATAAATAATTATATGTAGGCCACCAAACTATATTGGAGGGAACAGTAGCCTTAAATGCTCCTTTTTAATTATTTCTCATATTTTACAATTCATTCTCCAATTTATTGCCTATTTTAACCACATTCATAATGCTAAAAAATACAAAATTAAATTTAGATTTATGTCAGCCAACAAAACCTTGCCATCTCCAGCTCACACCCATGCCAGAGGCTTTTTCAGAGACAGGTTTTTACTGCGTCCGTGTGCTGTAGGCTATGCAGCCTGCCCAGTTTCTCCCCTTTCCACAGATGTGACTGCGTGGGCCCCGCTGTGGAGCCAGGCATGAAGCCCTTAATGAGGGCTTTTTGTCAGCAGTGGGTGGATTCACCCAACAGGGAGCAGAGTTGGACACGGGAGGGTAATTTTCACTGAGAAGCTAACAGCCTGGGCTTTTGAGGCCTTACAGGTGATTCCACGCCATTGTTTCCTAATGGAGTTTAGTGTTAGGTGGGTGTCGGGGCTTAGTGAATGAATGGGCCTGGCTGGTAATTAGAAGGGTGGTGGCTTTGACACCAGACTCCATAGTCATCTCCACAGATTTGCTCACTCATATATTCAAAATACAAAGCCTGGACTATGAAGCTTATTCGCAAAGCTTACAATTCATAGTTAATCAGCTTAGTCATTTTTCCAGTTTATTTTCCTGGCCCTTTTACACCCTTGCATGTACTTGTTACTTCTCGGTCTCTACATGACAAGAGCAATACTTTAGTTTCCGCTGCCTCAGGGCAAAATAGGCTTTGGCCCTGGGCTGAAATATGTTAAGAGCCCATGCTTGTCCAAATAGTGCGCATCTTCCAAGGACAAAGTCCTGAGCCCACACACATCTGGTTTGTACTTCTGAAATGAGGCGAAAAGTAAGCAGAAGCAGTCTGTATCAATCAGGTGCAGGAGTGCATGTATGGTTCACATCTTGTCTGTGTAGCAAATGGACTGTCACGTTGTTAACCTCTAAACCTCTGCTGGATGTACTGCTTTGAAGTTTAGACCATCCACCTGCAGCTTCCCTCCACCTCTCCTCCCATCTTTCTTTCCGCCTCTGTGAGCAATCTCCAGCTCCTTCTCTTCCTTGGCCCCTTCTCCCCTCTGTCTTTCACAGCTTTCGCCCCCTTCTTTCCTCATATTTTTTCTTCCTCTCGTGCCGCCCTTACCTACGTGCCCTCTGCTTCCTCCTCCATCCCTCTCACCCTCCTTTTCCCTCCTGTCACTTTCCGTCTGTCTCTATCTCTACCTCGCTCCGTCACCCCCCACCCCACCCCACCCCTCCGGTGCAGTGACCAGACGTAGCAAATTGGAAACATGTGTCACATCCAGCCACTAATTATAGAGCTACAGCAGCCACTGACACGCCCAAAGATGTGTTAGTAGTGATGGGGTGAGAAGGAAGAAGGAGGCACCCATCGGTGTAGTGAAGGATACCTGAATTTTAGCTCCCCTTTTATTTACAAAATTAATTCCAGGAGTGTACAATAAATTCTTAAAAAATCAAGCTGACATTACAGCAAAATATAGTATGAAAATGTTTACATCCACCCTTTTATTGACCGCTCCATCAGTTGAAATTGCTGCTGCCCACCAGAAAAAAAAAGAGACAGAGCTGTGCAGAGAGGAATATAAACAGAGACAGGTGCTGGGAGGTGAAAGAGAAACAGAAGGAGCGGTAGAGAGAGCAGAGATGGGAGGGAGAGACAGTCCTAACCTAAGTAAATCAATACCAGTTAAGTCTCAAGTGCCAATACAGGTTCTGCTTGAGGAAGAGGGAACTGAACCAGAACGATCACCTTGGGAAGAGCTTCCCCCACTAGACATACATTATCCTTATCTCAGCATCTCCTATTATCGGCCTTACACGGCCGCCCTAATGAAAGATCGAATCTTACATTACTGCTCAGGAGTTTGGGGGGGTGGGGGGTGGGGGGGGGTTAGGGGGTGCTGAGTGCAAGTGACCCACACACACACAAACACACGTACACAGGAGATCAAAGAGTGTAGGTCACATTGATGGACACACAAACGCACAGAGAGAGAGAATTAATTCAATTAGAGAGAATGTTGGCTGCGGTCACTCCTCTGATCACAGCATATGGAGTTTCGTAGATTTTGGCCCCTATTGCAAGTTTGATTTCAATGTCTGTTCTTAAGGCCAAAGCCTCTCATTCACCCCTCCCTCCCCTTGCAGGCTCTTTCTCCTTTTTCCTCTCTTTCCATACTTTAGTAAACGGCTGTAGATTATTGTAAACGGCTGCTGAGGGTGGGTGTCTCCTCGCTCTGCGCTCACGGTGACTTGTAATACAACTATTCCCCCTAAGATCCACATTAAAATTTAATCCCCCCTTCCCGTTTCTCAATAATTCATTAATCGCCGGCTAATTGGCGCCGGATAAAAGACTAGCTAACTAGGCTAAGTGTTTCAACTACAAAAAACCAGAGAAAAGACTCCAAAGGAAAAAAAAAAAAAAAAAATTACTGGAAATCTTTTTGGTGAGGGCACTCTGGGATTGAGCACAGAGAATGGAATAAGTGTTAGTAGGTCAAACGGGGTGTCCTATCAATAGAGAAGCATCCCAACACAAGTCTATTGATTGTCTGTATGTTCCAAACTCCACACCCGGTTTCACCCCTGTGAAATCAACCCATAGGTTCCCCCCATCGTGAATAATGCATGCATGCACTGAGGCCTTTCTGGGCTGTGTGGATAAGTAAGCAGGAGCCTGGTAAGCCTACACGCATCCTTAGGCTAAATGATTAGAGAATATCCACTGGGTAGCTTTTTTATTTTAAGAGGGAGTGTAAAAACAAGAGAAGGAATGTTGTGGAGAGAAGAAGAGAAGGAAAGAATATGAACCATATTACTCAAGCTGCCTTTTAAAGGAAGCAGGCAGCGGCTCTCCCTTTCTCCTTCGCTACCCCCCCCCCCCCTTCCCACCTCCCTCTCTCTCGGTAAGAAAAGAGGAGTGTGTGTAAGTTTACGAGCTGAGAGCAACAGGAGCTGTGAAAAGAGGTTTCAGCTGAGGTGGCAGAACGGAAAGGCAAGGGGAAGGAGAAGGAGAAGGAAGCCAATCCGGCCACAGGCTGGAATCTCTTTCTTCTCTTTCTTCAGGGTTGCAGGCAGGCAGATGGACACACAGGTGAAAATACAGACATGTGAACAGACAGATCCATTGCAACCACACAGTCTCAACAGATGCCCGCACACACACACACACACACACACACACACACACATAAATGAGCCTCAGGGGGCGCGACCTCCCCTCCCATCTCTGTCGGACATGTGTGTAAAGAGTGTGAGGTCCTAATGTATCTCTTTTGTTGCATGTGCTAGTGAGCATTAAACACACACCGCTACCCACAGACGGTAAACACAGGAGGGAAGACACACACACACACACACACACACACACACAGGGGAGGAGAGGAACTTGGTAGGCGTCACGGACTGTTGTTCCACACGGAATTCATTCATTATTTTATCACTCGATTATAAGTTTATTTGGCAGGGGCAGTGCGCATTCATCAACATCATAACAGCTATAAAGCACCGTTGTAAATATGCTGGTGTTAGCTAAAGAACTAATTTACTTCCCCAGTCCCCTGGGCTTTAGAAGTGACTTTGGGATTTTGGTAATTGTTAAAAGTGCTGATGATTAGGATGAAGGAGATTAAAAGCGTGTGGCTGGTTGAGCTGGTTCAGAATGTTGGAACACATGCAGAAACAAGAAACTTTCTTTCCTGGATATATATGCACGCACACACACACACACACACACATATATACACTGTGGTAGTAGTGGTAACAGTAATCCAGGCCGCAGGTCTGAAGGGGTCACATGTGTCCCAGCATCACTGGGCAGATTGCCCTGGGTGACTGAACTCAGAGCCCCATAGCAAAGCCAGCCAACACACACATACAGACACACACACACACAGTCACACACACACACACCCTGGCCTCTCATTAGCTTGCTTCACAGCACACCCTGCCTAAGCAGGATCATCCAATCCTCCTGGCAGCATTTGGACTGGGCCAGGTCAATCCTCCTCCCTCGGGTGACAGAGAGAGGTGGACTGGTGGGAAGCCAGTCCGAAGGTGTGTGTGTGTGTGTGTGTACGCACGTGTATGCGGACTTCACAGGCCAGAGGGGTGTGCAATGTTGAAACAACTTTTCCCTCCAGTTTCTTAGCGCTTTCTCTCCTTCTCCTCCGGCATCCCTCCATCCTCCCCTCCTCGCTGTTGAGTTTTGTTGAGGCTCTGTATCAGAAGACTCCCAGCTCTGCTGCTCTGCAGATCCCCACACCACTGGGTTGGGCTCACATTGCAGCAGCGACTGTGGCTTCGGCATCATTCCAGATAAATGGGATAGCAGCAGGAGGGAGTTGATGCTGTTGTCATTTTCGTGTGTGTGTGTGTGTGTGTGCCTGGATGCTGGTTTGTGAGAGAGGATGTGCTGGTATGTTCGTGTTTGTGCCTTGAATACTAAATAGTGTGGAAAGATCTCCAACATCTAATCCAAACTGCGTATGCAATATGCACTTTGTACCGCAAAAAATCTTCCTCTAATCAAGTAATTTTTGTTGTTTTTGACTACTTACTTATTTTCTTAAAAGAACTGAAACATTAGTGCAATTATTTTAACCCTTTCCCCACAAAAAAGAAACTAATTAAGTATTTTCTCAAATTGATTTTTCTTTTTTGATGATTTTGTGTCAAGAAAAAAAAGTTGAAATGTTCTTGAGTTTTGGCAGATTGCTTCATTTTTGTGAAGAAAATAAGGATTTTAAAACAAGTGTAAGACAGAAATTGCTTGATAAAATGGAGATTTTTTTTTTCTCTGTGTGTGTTATTGTTTGTTTGGTCTTTTCACACCTGCTCTCCCCTCAAGCAACATCAAGGTGGAGTCCTCTTTTGCATAGCCCCACACACGGTTTTGCAGAACTTGTAAAAATGCAAAACAAAAGACAAATGTTTTTCCCTCTCATCTCTCAGTCACGCCCTCAGAAGCCGGAATTCATTCCAGTTTTAGCCTTTGTGTTCCGTCACTTTCATCAACACTGAAACTACATCACTCTCTTCTCACCGTCTGCCAGTGGTCGTCGGTGCGACGCTCTGATTGGACACTGGCGACAAAATGGTTTTGTAACTAAATGTTAAAGAGGCTGTGTGTGTGTGTGTGTGTGTCTACACAAGAGAGACAAATGAGTGGGTTTGCTGCTGGACAGCTGTGCCTTGTCACAGCTGAAGCTTTGGCAAACATTTTCGACCGATATGAGCATGGGGGCAGAAATAGAAGGAGCGGGTGTTGTTAGAGTGAGATGAGGGAAAGATAGAAGAGAGAGGAGGAGAGCAGGGAGCTGACAGGGTCATAGAAAGAAACAAAAAGCACGGGAGACAGTGAGGGAAGGAGAGTTAAGAGAGAGATGGATGGTTTGGGAGTGCGGCATGGTTCGACAGTGGTAGTGGCTGATGTGACGCGAGGCAGACAGGGAGAGTGACTGATGATCTATAGGTCACCGGCATGACTAGCTGCTTCCTGCTCACATACAACTGAGCCGGCCTCTCATTCCTCATTACTGACACGTCCCATAATATTTATCCCTGTGAAGTCCAGCATGAAACCTGGTAAGCTTTAAAGGAATTCATTGACTTCTTGAGCAGAATGAGCTCTCTGATTAACTTAGCATGGCGCGCTTAGACGACTGGCAGCTGTTTCCCCTCTCTGTGTTCGGTATTTACTGAAGTTCTTATGTTAAGATGAGATGTTGCAGCACACACTGTGCTTAAACTCAATACACAGTATGCACAGGTCACAGTGTTAGAAATGATGCCAAATGCCTTGTTGCAGAACAGTGTGTTGATAGACCTAAGTTGCCAAAAGCTAAATCAATTCCATTAAAGGAAAACTCTACTGTTCCACTGTATAATCAATATCAGAAGTTCATTATGTTCCAAGATGAAGTGTTGTAATTTACATTTATTGGTGAACTCACCTTGTCTGAAACTGCCAGTTTCTGAGTTTCTACATTTGACAAAAGAGAATGTGTTGAGCTGTGTGTTAGTAGAAATTTAAGTTATTAATACAGGAAATGCAAGACACCAAGTTTTTTTTCTGTGACATTTTTAAGAGTTGTGCTGTTTATTCAAAAGTCAGCTTGCATTCTGGTCTATTGAGGCTACAGTCAATTGGTGTTTCTGGCTTGTCGTTGATAGATTTCATCCTGTGCGATTGTTGTTGAGTCTAGGAGCCAACAGTCTTTGATTCTGCGAAATACACTCCAAAACCTGACGTTCGGCAGGCAAGCTTTTCTTTTATTGTACTCCATTGTAGCTGAGATGGAACACAATCTCTCAAAGTCATGTCGGGAATAACAAAAATACACCGTCAAACAACAAAATGGACCTAGAAATGCAAGGCGCGCAGCCGGTAGCTGCATGCTTTTGTAAGTGATGAAGTGGTTACAGGTGGAGTTTTTTTTTTTTTAAATATCTCATTTTACATTTATATTTTTGGCATAAGAAGCTGTTATCCAGAGATTTGCAGAGACACACAGAGCTGCAAAAGTAAGCATACATGAATCACCCTGCCTGCAAGGAGCCTGGTAACAAAGCAGAGCAACTGTTCACTGCTAAACTACAAAATGATACATGGCTTTTATTTGTGTGTGTGTGTGTGTGTGTGTGTGTGGTGGTGGTGGGGACTGGAGGGGGTGGATCCCCTGGCTGTTGCACTAGATGTTTGGTCTCCTGTGTGGGAGATATGGAGACCTGTTACACCAAAGCATCTTAGCTTTAAGATAATCTTTACCCATTGACTTACAATGGGTAAGAGATGATCCTCATGCTAAGAGGCTTTGGAGGGGAACCCTGTCCTGCTCTGCCCCGCTGCACTAACAACCAGTCATCTTGAAACTTGGCTAAATAATAAGCGAACATATTTATTACCCCATATGAGCACAGGCCTACTTCACTACCTCAGATCATTTGTAATATTCTCCATCCTTAACTCCCAGCACCTTGATTATATTTCCAGTCTTCACGCTTTCTCTGCAGATGCTTGTGTGAGTGTGAATGCACGCACGCACGTATGCATCGTTCTAATTAGGAGTTAAAAGACCGTACAGTGAGCGTAGTCCATCTGGCTTTGGCATTAGCCCATCGTTGTTACAGTCTATGGGGAAACTGACCTTGGCTAGCTGCTCAGGGAAAAATCACACTCCATTTCCTGGGTTGTGCATTAAATATAATTTAAGTAGGATTGACGTTAAAAATGCGAGATTAATTCTTCAGTTTTGGATGCAGGTTCGGGCCTCATGCCTCATGAACGTCGTCAGTGTATCTCACTTTGTAGAGATCATATACTGAGTGGAAGTATAGCATATGCCACATGTTTCAGTTTAAATTACTTTTTGTGATTTAAAAACGTCTCGCATGTGGTTGAGCAGAGGAAGCTTTTGTCTCAAGGTCTTTTCCTGCTTGCATATTTCATTGATGCTGAGAAGTGAACAAAAACAGCGTTAACGATTCATATTAATTTCAGTCTGAGCTCACAATATTATTCTCTTGAAGGAATAGTTCAACATTTTGGGAAATATCCTCATTTACGTTCTTGCTGAAAGTGAGATGAGAAGATTGATATCACTTTAATCAAAAAGAGTGTTATAGGTCTTCCCATCTATCTCTCATGGCGCTTTGAGACCAAATGCGATTTGAGTTGCACTTGCTGCTGGGTTCAGTGCACATCTGACTAGGTGTTCAGTGAGGTCATGAAGGACAGAGCAAAGTAGCTGGAGTTTTCAAAACTTCTAGCAGGAGTGTAGAACTATTGAGAGGGAACACTAACAAACCTAAGCTATGTTTATCATATAGGCTACACATATTGCCTACCTACAAGCTAGCTGACTGATATGCCTACTTGGTTGGAAACGTGTTTCCAAGATAGGGTTTTCCTCCAGAGTTCTCAATACAAGGGTAAAATTGTGTTGTACAATTCAGGGAGTTCAGACACACACATAATTAGCTTTTCCTCCATTTTGCCTCCCGTGCCTGGCCGGCTGCCTCGTTTCTATTGGCCATGCGGGTATTCGTCACAGCGTGCACTGCCCAAAGTTCTGGGCTTGAGCTCACTGAGCGGCACGCTGTGCCCGCATTTTGCTCAACGCAGTGAAAAGCCATCGTGGTGCGGTGCCAGCCATTGGAAATAATGGGTTTCAGAGTGCAGTGGTGCCATTGTGTCAGAAAGGGCCTTCAGTGAGAAAGTGAATAAGCATATTTCCCCCAATGTCAAACTTTAAAACAAGTGCTTGCAGGATTTTGTTTTAATGTAAATAACTATGCTTACAGATACTTCTTTTGCCAAGTTGTGTTGATGTTAGCTATGTTTAGTCTAAGCTTAAGAGGGAATATTTTGAGGAGCTGAAACAGCACCTGGAGCAGGAGCAAGAGTGGCAAAGTGAAGCCAAGAAGAAGAAGGAGGAGGAGGAGGACTTCAGCTGCCAGAGAGCTGAGGGACAGACAGAAGCAGTTGCTGTGGCCACAACTGTCAAATTAAAGGATAATGGGATAAGTTGTATAAAGAGTTATACATTTGAAAGTTAGCATCAGAAAGTCAGCAAACTTACTCACTCACACAACAGTCTCTATCTAAAGTTGAAAACATAAGCTAACATTAGCCACCATAAGCTAACAATCATATCAGACCATAGAAATAGAACTTCTGAGTGTTTTAAACTCAGTAAGGCTGGGTTTTGTTGCTAATGAATGTAACTTTTCCTTTTCGAGAAGAAGAATGTGCTATTTCTTCTGTCAAAAGTTATATAGTTTTATTTTAGCACCAGTTGCAGGGTTACATTGTTCTTTTTGGACAGAGAATATAAATCAACCTACGTTTATGAACCCTTTTCAAAGCTGAACGGGATGAGCTCGGAAATGCATGGTTGTCACACTAAAACAAGGCTTTTTTTCCTACTTCCTGGAAAGTGGACATTTTGCCGATAAAACTGCTTTAACCTGAAGCGATGATTTAAGGCTGAGCACAAAAGTAAACTAGCTGACTGCCTCCAAATGGTCTTTTTTTTTTTTTTTTGTTGCAGCATATGGGGCTCAGCACAGTGCTTTGTTGTCTAGGACAAGTAACTCTAACAAGATCCATCTTGTATAGAAAGAGCAGTGAAGTGGATTGTTGTTGCCCCGTCCACATGCCATCATCTGATACCCCGGCACTGGCTATAATGCACGACTCTATGTGCGCGCTTGAAGCGACAGAACGGCTTTCTAGCGGTTTTACCCTCCTCTGCTCAGTCTCTCTCTTGTCTTTGTCCTCATGTCTTGCAGTCAGTGTTCCACACACACCAACAGTCATATACACTGGCAGACACACATCCAGGCATGCATGCACACAGTGGAGAGCTTGTATATACACACACATACTCATGCATGCACAGATGAAAAATGTTATTGCTCCCAGTGCTGGAAGAAGTCCAAGTGGAAGGGTTGAGTTTCTTCAGAGGTAACCCCCCCCCCCTCCCTTCCTCTGTCAGTAGCATATCCCTCACTCCTTCCTTCCACTCCTTCTCTACTCCCTCACTCTCCCTCCTTCACTTCATCCTCCTCCCTCTGCTCCCCGTGAACAAAAGAGCTGCCCTCCCAGCGCTTCCACTGAAAGCCCTCACACACACTCGGCACTCAGGCTTTCGCACTCTCCCACACGCACTCTTACTCCTCTCGTCGTCTGCAAAACCAGTCCACTTCTCCACACTAATCCCCCCCTTCATTTCTTTTGTCTTCTCTTTCACTTTTTCTCTCTCGTTGCCTGGCTCTCCACCAGTGTAAATTTCCTTCTCTACGTACCCAAGCCGTTATCATGTTACAGCGAGTTGGCAGACTGTAAAGTTTATTCCCCTCTTTTAAAAAAAAAAATTGCTCTCATCTTTTTTCTCCTTTTGTTTCTCTTCTTCTTTGGTGTTTTTTGATCTGTAGGCTCTCTTTCTCCTCATTCGCTCATCACTGTCCAACAGTAAATAGGTCATCTGTAGTGAAGACAGGATGAATAATCATGATTGCCTATCACTGTGGTGTCAGAGTAATTTGGGAGTCACTGTGAACCAGAGCTTGGCCTGCACACACGCACACACACACACATGCGCGCACACACACACACACACGTATATGCATGAGCAGATGTACCACTCCCTCAAAATTCTCTGGAAATCAGGAAGCCATTCCCTCATTAGCAATCTCGTCTTCTAACCTCCCTTCCAAAAATCTTTCTCTCTTATTCTTTATCAGTCTTGCTCTCCATTGGAGTGCAGCTGTATTGCAGGTCCCCAGCCACAGGAGGGGGAAAAAAACAGATGGAGCGCCCTCCTTTCTTCCTTTCTTTCATCCTTCCTTTCTTTCTTCCCTCCTTCCCCACAAAGAAAATCAAGCCAGAAGAATGCCATTGCACAGGAGGGGGAAAGGGGGAGATGGGACAAAAGCCTTCCTTTTCGACAGTCTCTCTCCCTTGTGCTCTTTGGTTTCCACTTGATGGATGGGTGGCACTAGTGTGGGTCACTGTGCAGCCCTGTACCTTGTTGATATGTGCGCTTGTATATTTATGCGTGATGCTTATTTCCGTAATGTGGCACTGATAACTGACCGGCTGTGTGGTCTAAGGTTTTTGGAGAGAGTGTGCCTGTTGTTGCTCACACACACACACACACACAGCTGCTGTGGTGTTTGTGTTTGGTTCCTCATTTTGTGTGTTTCACTAAAGCCACTGGTCCCAGTTAGGCCTAGCCCATCTGGAGCCTAAGTCCTGGGTGGCCGTTATATATGTGTGTGGCGTGTGTGTACACAGCTGAGCATTGCAACACGTCCAGTTGCTAATGTGTGTTTTCTGGCACTTGGTAAATCATACACTTTATCTGATGTCTGAAAGCCTTAACATAGCTGCTGCAGAGCGGCCAAATAATGCCGCTATTGTGTATAAGTGCTGTAATTCGACTGTATTTTTTATGTTATCTCTTTAATCGAAACCTTTGCTTTCTTCTTATGTTTCCTCTTAAATTCAATCACTCTTGTGACGGACGAGCTAACTCTATTATGGTGGTACTTAGCTAGAACAAAAGAATTCACTCAAGGTCTTGTTTAAATGCTTCTGTACCCTCATGATGCTCTTGCATGCTGAATAGAGTGAGTTTTATATGTGTGTGTGCGCGCCTGCTTGTGCGCAAGTGTGATTGTGTGGATGTCAGGCATGCGTCATGCGTGGGTGCGTGCGCCTGTGTACATGGCCTGCGTGGGTTTGTGTACACGCCCCCCCCCCCCCCTCTGCTGCCTACCACCCCCCCACCCTCCATTGCCGCATTAAGCATTATTTGCAAAACAACACAATCATGAGAGACAAAGCAAGTTTTCTGGGCGAGCATGAAAAGAGAGCGTGAAAACAACAGAAACTGGCCTGTACCACTTGACCCTATCGAAGCGGGGGGGGCGATGAGGTGGTGATGAGGTGGTGTGGAGGGGGTTGTTAAGCCAAGGGAGAGATAATCCCTCCAGTCATGGCGGCCCCCCTGTGCTAAGGCTCTAACGTAGCGCGCTGGGCTGTCAATCACTCAACAAAGCTGTCTGTAAGGGGATTATGAACCAATGGACCCTCCCTCCTCTCCCTCACCCCTCTTTTTTTTTTCTCTTCCAATTGCCTTTTCCCCTCTCATACCTCCTCCTCTTCATTTTCTTCCTCTTTCTCTCATGCCATCTTTTGCATCTCAGCCCCTGTTTTCAACTTGCAAAATTGCCCGTCACTCCCCTTGTCCACCGTCCTCACACAACAAAGTGCGTCTTTCTCCCAACACACATTTTGCTTTGCTGACTGAAGCTTAGTTTATCTCCAGCTTTCCATCCGTCCTCCCTCTGTCCTCCGTAAGCCCCATTTCTCTCTCTCTAAAGCCCTTCTCGCTCTTTCTCTATCTCTTCGTCCCACCCGTACCTTATTTCTTACCTAGACAAGAGACAGGTGTTTGTGTGTGTATGTGTGTATCTGTGTGTTCTTTTTGTGTGTGTTGCTACGGGGTGACAGGTGTCCTACACACACTCACAAAACAGAAATAAACATAAACAAGTGCAAATAGTCTGCAGGTTCTCTTAATTTATGTCTAAATGTATTATCTCTTCTGGTTATTCTTAACATATGGAGCATAATGTATACAATTCTGCTTGTTTACATGGGAACAAATCTGCTGTACAATCAATCAATCAATCAATGGGAGAAGTAAAAAACCAAAGATGCATCTATGAATGCAAAATTATGCGCAAACACCTACATATTTGCATGCAAGCCTTGATCCACACCTTTTTTTTTTTTTTTTTTTTCTTTTGGCTTGTGCACCCTCAAAACACACATGCACCAAGCTGTCGTCTGGCTAAATGTCACCTCTCCTATAAATGTGACGAATAGCTCGCAGTCCTATCTTATCTCTCCGTACTTAACCATGCTGTTTTAAACCCCGCCACAACTTCCATCAGCTCCTGCAGGTGGTGACAGAAGCCCCTCCTCCCGCAGTCACCCTCCATTAATTCCACCATTCTCCCTGGCCGACTATCTCTCCATCTATCTGCCTGTTAAATGTCTGTTTAGTTTAAACGTCTGTCAAGGCTCAGACTAGCTTTCACTCTTCACCTCCTTTAACCGGTTCGCCCACCTGTGTTCCTGTTTTTTATCCCTCGATGTCTCCCTTTTTGTTTTTAAAGTCACTCGTTTGCATACACTATCTCTCTTTCCCTGCTCAGAGATCATCTGACCAGTTCGGCCAGTAGGTCATGGTTTTTTGCAGGATGTTAACTGGTTAATCTGCTCCAATCCTGTGAGTAATCTTACTGCTTTAATCCAACATCCAGCAGTCAACCCTGCAAGGCAGAAATGTAGATTTGTCCTCTGGTTACCAGTGAAAAAGAAATGGAAAGGTCAAAGCTTTTACAGTTTCACAGCAACTTTTAATTAAAGGTCTGTTTAATTTCAAATTGGCATTACCTTGATCTTTTATTAAAGTTCAGTTTTAGCCTCTCTTAATGTAAGTTTTAGTATTTTAAAGGTATTCAGGCACGTAAAAACTACCCAATAACTTTACTCGTTTTCTTTTGGATCAGTTATTTAAGGGTTCTTTGGCTAAATAATAGCATTTTTATTATTTTATTTCATTTTGTCACAGGCCAAAAGTCTTCAGATTTGATTTACTTTTTTGTTCCATAATTTTAAATCTCATTTCAGTTTATCCAAAAGTGTTTTTCATGGCTAAATTTAGACTTCTTGTTAACTATAATAACCCTGAAGGAGACTATGATGCAAACAGACTTCAATTTGGAAAAAAAAAAACCAGATGGAGAGATGCTGAGATTTAACAACCATTCATTTTACCATTAAGAGAGCGAGATTAGACAACGGCGAAGAGTGAAAGTGAGGGAGAAAGGGGAAAGAGAGAGAGAGAGACTTAATATGGGTGACAGGATTGTTATCTAGCAGGCAGCTGATGGTTTTAACAGCTGTATTATCTCGTGTATCTCATATTGGATTAAGCTTCATTCTCTTTCGCACGTCGAACTCTGATTGACGCTGCGATTAAAGACATCCACTGGCAGGAGAGAGATGCGGAGGGAGAGAGGAAAGAAATGAGAAAGAAGGGTGAGGAGCTGTGCTTGAACCACTACTCATGTAGTACCATTTTGTTAGATTTTTGTCCAAGTGAGTGCTGTTACTGTATTGTACTGCCACTTTTACATGAATAAAGGGGCTTGTGGTGTAGTTATTGTAATTGTTGGGCAAAAATAGTCCTGTTTCCTGCTCAAACAGGCCACAAGAGAGGTGAGAGAAGGTGTGAAGTACTGTATTGCTGTGTTTTGATAGGGTGAGGACCCTCGCGCCAAGCTAAGCTGTGGGAAACCGCCACCATCCAAGCTATTACCATTAAAAGGTAAAAGAAGTTTATCGTAGTAGAAACGCACGGCTTGGCAAGGCTATCCCCTATAAAGCAGTGTAACCTGCGCCCATGGAAAAACGGTAGTGTCGGCCAAAAAAGTCCTGTTTCCTGCTCAAACAAGCCGCGAGAGGTGAAAGGCGAGAGGTGAGTGGAGGTGTGAGGTACAATATGTCGGTCAAAAAGCCGCTGGATGGAGCTTAGATTTCAGCTAGCACCTCCAGAATTTTCTGTCCATAAATGGTCTGCGCAGAAGGTAGCAGGTCATTTGTGCACATGAAGTACTATTAATATTTTCTATTGCAAATGATTCATTTGTACCCTAAATTTAATAATTCTTGCGCATGATCCCTGCCCACAAACACCTCATGTGAATGAAATGCAAGGGGGGAGGAAAGACAGAGGAGAGATGAAGAAAGAAAGGAGGAAAAAAAGAGGGAGGGAATGAAAAAAGAAAAGGTAAAAGACGAGAACGTGTCATACCTTTTTCTAAGAAAGTGTGACTCTGATCCATTTGGTCTCATCACACCTCCGTCTTTGTACGTCACTTTCTCTCTCTCTCCTTTCCCCCACTCTCCCCTTACCTCTCTCTCCCACCCTCTCCCTCTCACCCATTGCTTTCCCTTTGTCACACTTGTATCTATCTCTTGCTACTTCTCGCTCGTTCTCTCTTTCATACCCTGCAGTCTCTCACCAGCAAAAAAAAAAAAAAAAAAACTTCTCATGCTCAGTTTGGTGTGCACCCTGTCAAGCTTGCTTTGAATGCACACACACACACCAGCATATACTCCTATAACTCAAGCATACAGCCAAGGGAATAATAGAATCAAGGAATACTCTGAGATAAAGCAGAGGGGAGGGGGGGCAGGGGGGGCGCATAAAAGGATAAAGCAGACTGAGAGGGATAGAGAGCTTCATATTATTAATTTAGCCGGAGAAAGAGAAAGAGAGGGAATTTCTTTCAATCCCCCCCCCCTCCACTGCTGCTTCCATAGAGCTCTATAGTGGCGCACAATGGAGAGATTGGAGCAGGAGGGGGGAGAAACAGAGAGGTAGATAATCCATCCTGCTGTATAAACCATGGAGTTAACTGTTTCATACCGACAGCTTGGCCTGCTTTTATTCCTCCGTCATCAAGCCCCTCGCTCTAATTTCTGTCTATCTTTGCCTCACTTTCTTTCATTTATTTTATCTTTTTTTTTCTTCCCTTCTCCTCCTCCCTCCTTCTCTCTTCATCTCCATCCTTCCGTCCCTCCTGTAGCTTCTCCATCAACCTCTCTGTGGGCTCTCTCTCTAATCCCCCAAACATTTCTTCCAGACCTATAGACTAGAATAAACCTGCCCACACCCAGCCAAGAGAATGTGTGTGTGTGTGTGTGTTTTTCTGCGCACACACACACACGGCTCTTTGTGTCCTATATGCATGCATCACATGCCAGTGTATGATTTCGGTGTGTGGTTGAGAGTGTATGTTCGCAGTTGGCAGCCCACTTGCCCGTTGAGTTTGGCAGAATATCTCCTCATCTGGCACAGGAAGAAGGGAGGGCGTCCCATAGCGAGGGATTACACAGACTTACACACACATACACACACACACACACACACAAACATCCATACACGCATGTATTGGCACATATTTCCACATTAAGAAATGCAAAGCCACATGCTTTCAGCCACACACAGGCATATTTGGGGTGGTTCGCTCATTCAGACACTAAGATATCAGTTTCCATAAATGTATTAGGAAGTATTATGAGCCAAAAAAGTTTTAGTCCCTCAAAAAGAAAATACACTTGCAAAAGAGATACTGTACATCACTCCTTGAGGCTTAGTATGTTGTAGAAAGAGTAAATATTTTTATCCGCACAGAGAGAAAAGTCGACACTTCTTTATGTTGCTATAAACCGAACTATCCCGGCAGGATGTGTCTGGTGCTGTGAAGCAGCACTCCAGCCGTCCTGCCCAACGAGAAGTGAAATGCCAATGAAATGCATTTCTGTAATGGGCCTGCTGACAGTGCAGCAGCTACAAGCACTGGGAGGAAATAGTCTCCAGAAGCCTGTTACTGTAAAGTGTTTCTTTGTCTCCGAAGAAAGATGGAGGGAGCAGCACGGCAGGGAGGGAGTAGGGGGGTGAGCCAGACCCAGACCTTTTGTATGAACCTGATTGATAGGTGTGTCTGACCTTTAGCACCTCTTGAGAAATCCAACAAGTCATTCTCTCACCTTATATTTAGTCCCCTCTGTATCTGCCTCACCCACACGCACACTTTCAGACAGGCCCCTGGATGGAAACCTAATTCTGTCTTTTCTTTCTCTTCTTTTCAAAAACCTCCCAATTACTGCCACTCCATTTTCCACCTCCCTTCCTCTCTCCTTCTCCCCCTCCCTCCTTTCTTAACGAGCAATCTCGTTAATGTCAGAGCGCCTCTTTCTCGCTCCCTCTCTCTCATTCTTTCTCTCATTCAGGCTTTTGGCCTATACAGAGAGAGAGAAAGAGAGAGATATGAAGAAGTGGAGATAGAGAAATCAGAGCTCAGCTGAAAGAACAAGTGCTGGATGAGAGAGGTGGAGGGAAGGGAGGGTGTGGGCAGAGAAAAGCCAGAGCCTCCATAATAATGGCCAGACAAGTGTGTGAGATTACTGCCCTGGTTTCAGGGGGGACATAATTATATGCTGCACAGCCTGTCAGGAAGAATGAGATGAGGGGGGCTGTATTTAGTGATGCACCCGTGAGAGATTGGTGAGGCGAGGGCGATGACTAAATCTGCACCACAGCCTGAGCGGCTCCAGACCTGTGTGTGTGTGTGTGTGTGTATACATGTGTCTGTGTATACATGTGTGTGTGTGTATGCATATTCGCAGGATGAGGAATGTTAAGCCATTGAATGCTGTAAATTATTCAGAGGCTTCATGCATGGAAACATTATAATTCCATGTCTGAGTGTGAATTACCCTCCGTTTTACCCCCAGGCACATTTCCTACTCTACCCCAAGGCCTCATGGGAGATTAAAGGGAGTAAATACTATGGAAGCTGGACCAGCATATAAACCACATGGAGAGGCCAGATATCCCAGCAGGATGTGGCTCAACTGTACTCTGTATGGCGTCTGTTGGAATTCATCTCACTGCTTGTTCCCATGTGTCTTATATTCTCTAACCATGAATGACTTATCACTAATGACCAAATTCGAATGACTGATTTATAGAGATTTGTGTGAGGTGGTTAAACATTGCACTTCCCACAAAGTAAAGGCTGCAGAGATTCCAATCCAGTTCAATTACTGTAGTGTCCCTCTCCTCGCATCTTCCTTGTTTGGAATTCTTCAGCAAGTGACAAATGTAATGTCTCATTGGTGGGATTCACATGTGGTAATATCAGAAATCACAAATATTTGAATTAGAATGAATAGGCCTGACATTTTTAGGATACAAGAACAACAGGACCTCATGTACACTGCAAAGATGCACATGGAATGCATGTCAAGCGACAGAACATTGCACAACAACCTGTAAGATAACTGATAAATCATCATTTCTCAAGCAGAATGCATACATTTACTGATTCCAGCTTCTAAAATGTGACAATTTGCTTTTTTTTCCTGTTTTTATAAGATTTTTTTTTATATCTTTGGGTTTTGAACTGTTAGTTTGATTTAAAAAAAGAAAAAAGAAGAAAGAAATTTGAAGACACCACCTTGCACTCTGGGAAATTGTAATAGGCATTGATTTTGTTACATTTTATAGACTAAAAGATTAATAAAAATAATTAACAGATTAATCGGTAGTGAAAATAATCTTAAATAGCCGTCCTAATATGAATTTGTATGTGCTGTGCTGCTTTAAGCCCTGGCCATACTAGAAATTGGCGCGGTCAAGTTCCTCTGGCAAAATAGATGGGAGGATAACTGTTACCCTGCTAGCCGGCCAGGAAAATTCAAGGCACATATTGCATGCGTAGAATAAACAAGAAATAAACTTCTGTCTCATAACTGTGTGCACTATGTCTCTGTTGTGAAGCAGTTTTATACTCTGGCAGAACAAGGTTATATAAAAGTAGATGACGCAGCGCAGCTAATAAGCTATGATAGCTTACTTCTGTTTTGGCCTGTTCAGGCTCTTTGTTCCTTAAAGGGTTGGCACTGTCAAGACAGTTTTGTAAAGGTCAAGGTGCAAACTTGTGCCTCACAAAAGTTGAAGTCAGGATTTATTTTGTTCTCACAAATGAATATTATAATTGCTGGTATTATTGGGCCTTTATGCGTTCTCATAGCAGCTCACTATGCTAAAGTCAGTTGTAAGAGGGGAAACAGGGTTGCTAGTGGATTTCTAAGTTTTTGTCCCGACTTTTAATTCATACTCATGCTATGCTTTTGCTAACGCTAGCACTGTTGCGTTCCCCACCTGCACATAGTGACAACTCCAGTTTAATAGCCATTCATTAGCGGCTGTCGAAATACATGCTGAGAAATGGACTTTAGGAAACTACTAACTTAAGCTGACACAACAAGAAGGGTAAATATGGGTTAACCAAAGACACAAATTACAACACAAGACATTAAACATCACAGACTGATAGCAGAATTTCCCTTTAATCTGCCGCTATTGGTGCGTCCTCCAACCACATTGTCACATTAAAGCTTTTTTTCTAGCTAGTCTGTTTTCTCTTTGCAGCTGACAGGATCTGAAGTTTGGGTGAAACAGGGTTGGAGTTGGTTTGTAGGGTGTGTGTGTGTGTGTGTGTGTGTGGGTTGGGGAGTGTTGGGTGTGAGTGGGAGGTGAACTAGCATGCAGCATTAGTTCTGCTTGAGCTGATGTGTTAATTAGCCAGCCGGGTGCATAGATAATTAATGAGAATCATGATTAATGACTGTACAGTATGCACGGCTAAGGCGGAACGCAACTCACTGATAAGGTGGAAAGAGGAGGAGGATCACTGGCTATTCACCCTCCGCTGCGTGCCTGTCGGGTGTGCGTGTGTGTGTGTCTGTGCAACATGTTTGCCTCTAAGTGTTTGCACATGTGAGTTTGTGTATCTGACCGGTGTGTGTGTGTGTGTGTGTGTGTGTGCTGCAAGGCGTGGGCGCTGATGCCAGTATGAGTTAGCAGGCCTGGCATTCGGTAGGTCTAATAACAGACTGCATCAGGTCAGGGGGGCATTTAACACTTCTAAACACACTGGCAGGACTGCCCACTGATGCCAGATCAGAAGGAGGACCTCACACAGCTCAACAGTGAAGGGAGGGACATCAAAACTGATCTGTTGTTGTTCTACATTCTGTCTTGAGTAGAATGTTTTTTACACTTTTACGGTGCAAAAAAACGCACTGATCATGTCATTTTTGCCTGTTGAGCCCTGAAAGTCTTGTTTTCTTAAACACACAAATAAATATACCAGTAATATATATACTATATGTAACTGTTTCCAATAAAAAGCAACTTGATTCAGGAATTTCCTTAAATCAACTTTAATTTTTTTTATAATTGTATAGTGCAGTGAACTTCTTTTTGTTACAAGGTACAGACATTCATGTCTGCAGAATTGTTTTTAAAAAGTTGACTTTTACTGGAAACAGTAACCTCCTTAATGGGTCATTGTGGAATAAGTCAAAGCAAACGTCAAAGGGAAAAAATTCACAGGCAGATTTTTCTCCCTTTTTTGTAAGACAATAAGGTGTTCGTGATTCAGTTTTGACAGAAATGACTTGATCAGATGGAGATTGCAGGGTATTTCAAGACATACAAAACTGCACATTATGACAAAAAGAAAAAAAGAAAAAGATGAGGAGGAAGAAAAAGACTTTGCAGCTTTGAAGTGAATTATTGGGTTAGGTTTAGGCCCTGCCAACCTAACTAGCATTCCAATTTAAAATCTAATATGACTCTGAAACATTTAGCAGATTAATTAATTAGTCAGAAAATTAATCTGCAAATCATTTCAGTCATTTATCAAGTCCAATGGCTCAGCTTCTGAAAAGTGAGTGTGTTCTACTTTTGTCAATTTTATATCATTCACAATGGAGTATTTTGGGAATTTGGACTGTTGGTTGGACAAAAAGAGCAATTTGAAGCTTTTCAGTGTTCTGACATTTTACAGCATAAACATTTCATTGTTAAATCGGAACATATAATTGAAAGATTGACTGATAATAACAATAATAATAATAATAATAGATAGTCGCAGCCCTACTATTATAGCATTTTAATGTTAGAACACGTTTGCATTCTTGTAGTCAGAAAGTCTATCCTTGAAGCAAAGGTTCCAGGTGGAAAAGGGAAGACCATATCTCACTGAGGAGGTATAAAATATGACATTATTTAAGCCGATAACACAAACTGAGTTTGCATATTAAGCAATTTTTTAATCTCATCTTTAAATTCTCTGCCAGTGCGGGGTCAGACGAGATGACTAAATGAAATTAATTTAGAGTTAAACTCTGCCCTGATAACATTCTTCTGATTCTCATTGAGTTTAGAGACTTAACTGAGTTGATCTTATAGATCAGTGAGCGGAGCATGGCACCAGCACTGTCAGGATCGGCGAGTCATTTCCCAGCTGTGCTACATTTAAGTGTGGTCTGAAAGAGAAAAGTGCGTTTGGTGAATTGACAGATTCACTAAACGGCAAACATGATGGTTTGAGATGCAGAAGAATGCACGGAACAAAACAAGAATCAAGCCACAAATGACGCACAGTGTTTATCTGCAATTTGTTCGCTATGAATACTAACTCTGCAGTGTCATCAGCGCCCGTGGCAAGAGGTGGTTTGACCGCTGACCGCACGCACAATTGAGGCCTTGACCTCTCATTGGTGCAGCTTGCAACATATGATACTATCTCGCCCAATGAGATGGAGGCTTGGGAACAAGCTGCGAGGGGGTTTAGAGGGGTGACATACCATTGCTCACCCTGCATGTGTGTGTGTGTGTGTTAATCTGCTTTGTCTGCCTGGATGCACCATCAGCACTCAAGCGTGACCCTTGACCTCTAACCTCAAATAGTAGGGATAGGGTGGGGAGGGTCCCTCCTCTGCCCCAGACTCCCAGTAACAGAGAATTAGAGCTATTTATAGAGAGACTGCGTTTAAGGGTATTTGTGCATCTGCGGGATGGACAGAGGGAGATAATGGGGGAGGGCGGGTGGAAAATCGACATTGAAGAGGACGGAGATGAGAAGCGAGTGAGGAGGAAGAGACATGAAGAACAGTGTGTTCTGTACTTTCTCCTCTCTCCTCTTTCTGATGAGGAGACAAATAGCTATTGTCATCTAAGAGATGCTGGAAAAAGCAGCTCTCCCTTTCGCTTGCGCTCACGCTCCCTTTGTCTTCCGGCTCTGTGTTTGAGAGGGGATGACAAAGGCCATTTTCATGCTCTGCGTCTGTCTCTGTCACCTCCTCCTCCGCCTCTTTCTCCGCTTTTTTTTTTTTTTTTTTTCTCCTCTCACTTTTAAACCTCTGTCCTCCGGGCTGCCCTCCTCTCCTTTCTTCCTTCTTTCTCTCACGCTGAGCCTGCCACCTCTTTAGTCATGCCTTAGCCTTTCCTTTTCTTTTTTCCCCCCTTTTCCCTGCTATGTCACCGCGTCCTTGCCTTCAACCCGTCCCTTCTTCATCTCTCTAACATCCATCCATCTTTCTCCTCGCTTTTCCCCCCATTCGTCCTTTCACCTGCCAGACTCCTCTGCCGGGGGTCGGCCTAATTATTCCTCACTGATCTTTTTTTTTTTTCTTTCTCTCCCTCCGTTTTCTCTCCTACGACTCCCTGACACACGCACCTGTACCTCAGCATGACATCTCGCAGTCTTTTATCCACCCTTCTGTCTCTTCATCACTCTCTTCTCCCTGTTCTGCATTTCAGTTTCCCTTTTATTTTTCTCTCCTTTTTCAACCTATTTTTCACTCTTGCACAAACTTACGTAAGTACTGAAAGCTCCGTGTTTTTCTGTAATTCCATGTTTGCTCTCTTTTCCTGCTCTTGTTCTGTTTCTCTTCTCTGTATCTGATGTCGCACCTGTTTATGCGCCGGCTGCATCTCCTCTCACCATCCTCCTCTCACTTTCAGCTGTCAATCAACAAGTCACCGAGGTTTTTTTTTTTTTTTTTTTTCTGCCAAGAACATAAACATGCACCCAATTTGAACCAGTTGCACTCAATCCAATTTCTCTCTTTGAAGAAAGGAGAGTATTGCAATCCAGAGATTTGGGTGGCTGTAGAGGGAGATGTTCACGGGAAAAGCCGATAGGAGGAAAACCTATTTCTCTTTCCTTCTCTTCCTCCATCTCACTCTGTCTCTCTCTCATTGTCAGCCAGTGGTCTCTCCGGAGTTCCCCCGAAACAAAGGGAGGAATAAACCAGTATTTTTAGACCCTTTCATTTTTCATTACCATAATGATTTAGGCTTTGTAGAATCTTTTCATGTATATTTGACTGTCTGTGTGTTTGTGTTTGTGTGTGTTCAACAGGGTGTGCAGGGTGTTTCTTTTGCTGCACTGCCGCTCTCCCCACTCGGGAGCCCAGAGGTTGAAAATGAGAGCACACACACACAAATACACACACACGAACACACACACACACACACACACACTGCAAATCAGTCATACTCATCCCCAGCCGTGCCTCCTGTCTATTTATTCCTCGATTCATCCGATTCTTTATTTATTTTACACGCTGCTTCCTAATGCAAATAGGTTTGTCTGCTCCCTGCCGAACTGTGGAGCAGCATGGGACCCGGAGTGTGTGTTTCTGTGTGTGTGCGTGTCTGCGCATGTAAGTAAATGAATCCATGTGCGTGTGGGTGGATGGGTGAGAGTTTATATGTGTGTGTGTGTGTCTGTGGGACCCAGTGAGTAATAGAGCCAAAGTCCTTATCTGTCACCAGAGAGCTGCCTGGCTCTCTCTCAGCTGTCAATCATCCAGCCCTAGAGACAAACACTCTGCTTCAAACACTATGAGAGGCAGAGAGAAAGAGAGAGAGAGAGAGAGGATGAGGGATGGATGAGGTAAAAAAGAGAGTAGGAGGGAGGTGGGGGAGTGAAGGAGCAGGGAAGGGAACGAGGGATAAGAAAAAGACGGGAAGAAAGAGAGGGAGTGCAGCGAGAGGAGGCAGGTGTGGAGGGACAGGAGGAAAGTGAAGGATGATTGTGATAAAAGTGGAGTGAGGGAGAAGGGGAAGAGGGGAGGAGGTGTTATTTCAACACCTCTGTTGTGTGTTCTTCAGGCCCCGCAGGTAAACCGGGGAATGGAACTTTAAAACACTTCACCTGCATGAATTAGACAGGCCCCTTGAAAATACCCAGGCGACTTTTGAAAAAGCCACTCTTTAGAAAATAAAGTGGGAGAGAAGTGGCGAGGTACGCACACGGACGTGCTCAAGCACACACCCACACACCGCCATGCACTTTCACACTCACACACACACACACATTCTGGCAAAGCTATCAGCACTGAAATATTGGCATGACACACTTCAATATCCTGACGGGAGTGAATAGGATTTTTGATGACCTGGAGGCTTTCACTTTCAGCATGTTTGTGTGCGGGCATGTGTGTGTGTGTGTGTGTGATTGCACTTATGTGTGTCTGTTTGCAATTGAGGCAGCCGTCAGCTATAGCCCTAGACCCTGTCTGTCCTACTTTCACGGACTCTTCCTTCCCTCCCTGACTTTTCGGACTCTGCTCTTGCAGCAGGCTAACTGTTGATTTTACCGCGGGGGCTCCACAACCCCTGGGTCGAGCCGGGACTGCCACTCCAGCGCTTTCTCCTAAGCCCTTAAAGCTTCCTTCAGCCGAGAACGGGAGGAGGCATTTGGGTGGACTGGAGGTTTGGAGAGCCAAAGAGAAGGGAGAGAAAAAAAAAAAAAAAAAGAGAGGGAGCAGCGGAGGGTTTGAGCCTCAAATCGCTTCAAGATGCGTTCCACTGGAGTCAAAGTAGCTGAGAGTCTGGGAGTCGGGTAGCGCTGCACGGAGCCTGTGGGTGAATGGAAGCCAGGTTCCCATTTCAAATGGTGGATTAAGCACTGCTGCAGATACACAAGGACCCTGTTGGGATACACACCACAAACACATACATATCCTTGGACCTATATCCTTATGAAGACAGTCTTTGAGTGTATTGATTGCCTTAAGATAAACTAACCTCATCTTCAACCTAAACATCTTGCTATTTCTTGTTTTATTCCTTGACTTTTGCTCAAACTTTTAAAACAACGACCCTAGAATGACATAACTTTTAATAAAATTTTATCACTTTGAAAGAACAACAATGGTGATATTCTCTATTTTTCCTATTGTCAGCAGAATCCCATGAAAAGACCAAAACCAACAATGAATTGGTGCTCTAACCAGTAACTATAAATCTAATATCTTATTCATCTTTGCCAAAGAGCTCCACTGATGTCCAAAAACTATTACAAACACATCAGTAAACCACACTGTTGCACTGGTTCAAATGTTCCCTCATTACTATAAACATGGGCACTGTAGTCTTTTTTAATCAATCCCACATACACTTTAAATACACACTAAGGCACTGAATATGTGTTCATCCACGGCTGAATATAGTTCCCAACAAAAGCACTATTATCTCCTGTTTGAGTAACGTTTGCTAAAAAGTATGGTGTCCAGCTCTTTTAGGAAATTTCTGAAGAAACTATATATTTGTGACCCATTTTTAAGGATTTACATCTTCAGTAGGAACAAATGAACTTGGGGATGAGTAAAGGCTAGGACTAACGCATTGTTCAATTCATATTTTTAAGGGATTTGTTAGAAAAATATATTGCCAGCCTTATCCCTGAAAGTCCAAAGTTGTAGATAGATGTTCACACACAAGTAAACATGGACGCACTACTTGTTTGCTTTTTCACTCACACGTTCAGCAGCTTGGTAAAAAAAAAAAAACTTCCCAAGAGCCCTGCATGCTTGGTGGCCCCTAGGGGCCCCCTATGGATTACACTGCTCTCCTGACACCGTGGCCTGACTGGGCTTAAGTTGAGTCGCCTTTGGCTAAAGTTTCAGACTCTCTGCACCCTGTGCCCTCACCGGAGCACAGTTGAGCCTCCACACACACATAGAACTGCCCCTCACAGGTCACAGATGGGGAGAGGGGACCCAAGGGAGAACGCCTACATGCATGAACGCATGTGGATACACTCAAACACACATACACACACATAGAGGGAGCTTTGGAAATGTAGGTGACCCACACTGTGGCAGGTCAGCGTCTCACCTCACTTCTTCACTCCCAGAGGGACGACTATTGGATGGTTCTCTTTCTTTGTGTGTGTGTGTGTGTGTGTGTGTGTGTGTGTGTGTGTGTGTGGCATTAAGAATGGGAATGAGAAGCCACTGCATGCATTATAACCTTCATTCCTCCAGAGCCCTGGGTGACCTAATTAAATTAGTGAGGTGGTTGGAGTGAATGAGTCGAAGCTCAAAAAGTTTTCCTACACCAGGCATAAACACCAGTTGCTACTATCAATATATGTGTGTCTATATGTCATCATAAGCTATATACTTAAGCACTAAAGACCTCACTGGGAGTTTTAGGGGGTCTGTAGCATGTGTGTGTGTGTCTCAAGGGTCTCCTTCAGCCTGTTTGGAGGGGTATGCATGCGTAGGTGTATCCATTTGTGGACCGGGGAGTCCTCTCAATCTCTCCCTCTCTTTCTAACACACACACACATATATATATATATACACACATACACACACGCAGAGAGAGCTGTCAGAACCTGCAGTGCTCTATCACCACACACCTCCACTAGACCACCTTAATGGGACCAATCCAGACTGCCGCAAATCATCCAGAGTACATGCTGAAAACGGGGAGAAAAGGGAGGTGGCGGGAGGGAGGGCCAGTGAGAGGAAAAGAGATACAGAAGCAGGAAGAAATGGTGGTTTGAAAGGGTTTAGGAGTGAGGACAGAAAAAGAGAGAAATTGGGTATATTGTAGCGATGAGGGAGGAAGTATCATTTTAGGTTTGCATGACCATCCAGAAGATTGGTTTGGTTTCATTGTGGAACAATAGCAAATGGCTTTGGACACTAAATCTGCTGTGGCTTTGTGGCTGCTGGTTTTTGCATGTCGTCATATTCGGAAGCACGAAACGCTACCAAAATTAGCTGACATTTTTGAAAATTACAAAATATTGATGTAGGAAAACTGTCATGATTTAGCCCGCAACAGTTTCCAACAGGAGGAACAGACAGCAGTTTTCATAACTGATTATTCTTTTACGTCATTTGTCAAGATGAAAATGGCCAGCATTTGCTGGTTCCAGCTTCTGAAATGTGAAAATTTGCAGCTTGTAGATCTTGGGATTTTGACTTGAAAATCAGACATTTTAAGATGTTAAGATGTGACATTGGGCTCTAGGAAATTTTGTTGAGCATGTGTCACTATATTCCACCATTATATTGATTAAAATAAACTAATCGGTAGTGAAAATATTATATATTATTTGTTTCAGGCATGGAAATGCATTAATATAATACTAAATTAGTTAAAATAAGTACATTTAAAAATGTTCCTTAAATGCCCCAAGGGAAGCATACTTTGGATTTTATGCATTGTAAATGAACATGTAATTATGTCTGCTTGTTTTTGCATTAGGCCCTATTCCATTTCTGCACTGCTAAAAAGTTTTTCAGCAAATTGAAATCAAAGAAGAGCTGTGAACAACTGTGGTGCCATATGGTCAGCTGGAGAGAGAAGAGGGATGGGAAGGAGGAAAGGTATACAGAGGTGGGGAAGTGAGAAACGAGAGCAAGGGGGAGCAAGCGGTGAGAGACACGAGACGGAATTTAGAGCAGTGTCTTGAGCTCACTTCTAGCGAATGTTTGGAGGAGTCAAAAGAAGCCGTGAACAAAAGTTCTGAGCTGGAGATGGAGGAGCAGAAACATGAAAAAAAAAAAAAAAAAAAAAAAAAAACAGGAACAAGGATGCAAATGAGAACGAGATGACGACAAAGAAAGAGGGAGATGTTTGCTTGAGAAAAGTTTCTGTGACCTGAATATGGCTGCGCTGTTCAGCTTTGTTCAAAGAGGAGAAGAAGTCTTTCTCAATAGTTGGTTAGTTAGTTCTAGTTTCTCTTTATGTTGAAGCTACAAGTTTCAACTTAATGTGATACGCTCATCTGCTGCATTGTACCGTATGGAATGTATTGAACGCAGCAGGAGCACAGCAGCAAGGGAGATGAAGGGTGTGTGTGTGTGTGTGTTTACCAGAGCGACAAACTCAGTGTGTGTCTGTCTGTGTGTGTACGTGCTCTTTGCAAATGCCAAGGCATCCAGTGTGCCTCCATCCCGTGTCTCCGTGGTTACGCTGGGTGTGATAAGTACTGGATGTGACACAGACGCTGCAGCATTCTGGACCGCCTCCGGACAGGAGGAAGAGTGTGAGTGTGTGTGTGTGTGTGTGTGTGTTATGACAAGGACGCAGTTACCTTCAGAGTCCCACGATGCCAACTAACTATTCAAACAAGGCTCTGCATCCCTACCCGCTGACTGCCACCTCCCATCTCTTTCTCTTTCTCTCCCTCCTTAGCCTCATCAACGTCTCCCTTCACACCTCTTTTCCTCTCATCCCCCTCTCTCTTTCTCCTTCCCTCCCTCCCTGCCTCCCTCACCATATGGAAACTATTACCGCCGTTGTCGTTTCTCACCACCAACATTCCTGAGGGCTTTCCAGTGCTCGCTGACTTTACATCAACCTTGTGCTCCTCTCTCCTTGTTAACACTGCTCTTCATAGTTGGCTTATCTCTCTCTTTATTTTCTGTTTAACCCCTCAACACCCAGTTCTTCACTTTTTATATCCGTTTGAGTAGCTTTAAACACACAATATGTCAATTCTGCCGCTAGGGGTCTCTCTCAATCAAAACAATAACAGAAGACAGAGTTTGAGGACGTTGCGAAGTAGCGTGGGATCATGGGAGTAGTTGTCTTCATTGTTAAACAACCAGCTTCTCCTGGTTAGGATTCCTTCAGTGTTGATCTTTCAGGAGGTTTTTACCGGGAGCCGAGAGGTCTCCTCCTTTTTAAAACAAACGTACACAGAGATTAAAGCACGTTAAAAATCAGTGTTTCTCCCATGCTGTTCAGCGGACATAGGATGTCCAGGAGGGGCTGCTAGCCTAGCTGCTGCTAACGTTAGCTCAGCTTGTTTCTCTGGCAACTTAAGATCCAGACGTTTGACGACTAAAATCCTTCATCTTGTTAAAAGCTACAGTTAAAAACAACCAATATCTAAAAATGTGGCTTGAGACTGCATAAAAGTCAATTTATGAATGTTTCTGGTGGACAACCACAACACCAGCATATCAACTTGTATACTCTTGGTAGAGGGGTATGATGCCATTGACAGGCGACCAAATGAAATGGACCATTACTTTGATTAAAATTACGGATTTCTCTGGGTTTGAAAATTGTTAGAAACATTTGGGATAATAAGTTTGCAACTGAACAAAATATATAACATAGGTCTAGTTGTTTTTGGACATTTAAATGCAGAAAAGTTGCATATTATTGCTTTAAGGTTGGATAATGCAATCCATTCTGTCTGACAGTAACATAGAAGCTTTTTATTGGAGACTCCTGTTGTTTTTGGCTGCGTTTCTCCATCCAAATGGAAATATTCAGGATGTTTTGTGCATCATTTTATACACATTTATTTGGTATCTTTGCCAACTTTGAGATCTCCACCAGAATATAAATTAAGGTTCTGTGAGTTGGTTGAATTTTGTGTTTTACTGACCCACCAGTTGGACAGAGGGGTTGAAGAGGATAAGCTTGTTGAAATATATATATATTTTTTTAAAAAGCCAATCAAAATTTGATCTTTTTGTCCTATTTTTCCATCAACACAGATGATGATTTACAAAACAAAAGTTCTTGGACGGAAACTTTCTTGCTCTCTCTTCCTCTCCTCGTCGAGCTCACATCCATTTCACCATTCCATCCATAATAGAAATGTTCGGAGGTATCTGGGCCATGCCTTCTAGAGAGACTCAAACTCATCAATTTACATTATAGCTCTCTCTTTCCCCTTCTCTGTCTCCTTCTATCTCGTACAAATGTGTCTCTATCTAGCTCTATACACACAGTCAAAGACCACTTCTGCAGCTCTTCTCCAGGGTATATGGTTCTTTAATGAAGACAGTAATAATGATTATGGATATTTTAAAACCGTCTGTCTGCCCTGCGCGCTGATGGAGGCAGAGCTGCAGCGTCTGCATGCTAAAGGTCCTGTCAGATGATGCTGGATTTCAAATAACTAAATAATGATCATTGATTATTAATTCCTAGAACAGTTTAGGATGACAAATATGTATCAGAAAATGAGATAATTTCCTTTAACTTGACTGTTACAGATGTAAGAGAAACTAGCAGGAATCCAAGGTGCTTTATGGGTTTTTAATGCACAATTGCATGCTCTCAGCCTAATATATGACTGTATAAGTATGTAAAAACATGAACCTCAGATGATAATAGCATTTTTTGATGTGTGGCCTCACAAGTTCAACATGCAAATGAGGCTTTTACAAGCACTGGAAAAAAAAAAAATCCTTTTCGATTACGGAACCGATCAAAGATGAGGTCAAGATGAAAGCACCCGACACAAGTAAAATTTAAAAGCTCCTGAATGTTTTATTTTAAAGCCATCAGATGAAGCAGCAGGGGGATAATGTAGGTGAGACAAGCAGAGCGAACAGGTCATTTTGATAGAGCTGCTGTTCCTGCAAATATTGTGTCAAAGACAGATTGTGCATTAGATGAATTGGTGTTCATGTGTTTTATGTACTCCTGACCATGTGTTTTACATTATACATATATATATATATATATAGCTGGTGATCTTGGCTGCACAGTATATAGGGGTAGTGATTGCTACAGCAGAACAGTGGAAAATGATAGCTGCAGCAGTCCCCTAGCTGTGTGGGTGCTCTGAGAAAAATCTCCATCATAGCAAGTGATTTAATCCAGTGCTGAGGCTTGAAATAATATTTTTCTTGAAGTAGGTAAAACAGTCTGTCAGTAGAGTGAGATAATTTTCCATATCCAAATCTCTTGAATCATTTTCTTCATGCTAGAACTAAGACTTTTATACTTGTTTGTTCAGAAATTCATTAAAGAAAATGAAAGCGCGTTGGAATAAAGTTAATTATGTTTCTAAATTGGTGGAAATTTTCATTTGTTTCATCAGAAGTGAGCTTTAAAGATTATATACGGGCTTAAATGACATGTTCAAAATGGACGTTTTCCGCTCTGTGTGTGTGTGTGAGTGTGAGTGTGTTTGCTCATTGTGGCATTCTTTGGAAAGCACCACTCCTGCAAATGAGACCCAGCGGATTTACTTTAGACAGCTACTAGATGGCCTGCAGGTGTTGCAGCTCAGCGAGTGTGTGTGCACGCATGCTTGTCCTATAGAGTATGTATTTCTCCCGTAGCCGATCGGTTTGCTACTCTTTAGTGCGCGTGTTCCCCTGCCGTGCGTCTGACAGCGTGTGTACATTAAAAGAAGGGGCGGGGGGGGAGCACTCAGGGCCCCTGTGTGTGTGATTACACTGTGTATACCATGAGATTAGTGCGGACAGCTTTATGCGCAGGGCCCGCCATAAATCTGCCCCGCCACAGAACCGAATACTGCCGTCGTTTATTATTCCCTAATAGATTGGTCCTTTGCTGTCTCTCCTTGGCTTCCCGCTCACACCAGGTTGTGGTTAGTTCAAGGACACAACCCCCATAGCGGATGAAGAAGGTCAAAGTTGATGTGGAGTTTCGAGTAAATCCTCCACACTGATTTCATTTTAGTTTATTTTGTGCTCTCTGCCAACTTCAGTGTCCTTCCCTCTCCCTATTCTTCTCTCTCCCTCTGTTTTTTTATTCTTTTTTTTGTGCGAGACTTTATTTTTCCACAGTTTGCGCTCTTGCAATCTGTCCAACTTCTTGCTCTCCCTTTGTCCTTATGTGTTTGTTTTCATGCTCTATCACTGTGAATCTCACCTCTCTCTTTTGTCTCTCGCCTCATTCTCTCCATCTCAGTATCCTCATTTTCGGGTTTCTCGCTCATGGACTCCGCGCTCACACTCGTCTGCCCTCCCTCACCCCCGCCTCAACTTCATATTCTCATGTTCGCACAGACGTACGCACACACACACACACACACACACACACACACCCTCCCTTGTCTCCCCTGCTGGCTGCACCTGTGTGCCCGGCTTTGGTCCGGACGCGGCTCGAGTTGCCACTGTGGAATCTTGGAAATGTTCGAACTGTCCAATACGCCGCCTAAAGCAGGTACAACAGCAGACAACATGCAGATGGACAAGAGAAAGAGAGACACACACACACACACACACATATGGAGCTCACACATAAGCACACACAGTGTTATCAGATACCAGTGCAGGCTTTTCACATAACTACATCATCTCAAATTTCGGAGTTTTTACATTTTTATTAGAAATTGGATATTGATAACAAATTGTGTCTTAGAGGTGTAAATCTTTAAAAGTGATATGTTGTACACATTTATGCCAACTGCATGGGTAAAAGTGGAGGGGCAGGTTGGGGAGGAGTGGAGGGTGAGGGGAGGTCAGGGAGACTGACACATGAGTCTTCTCAGCTCAGCTCGGGGGTCGCGGCGGGGCGACGCTTGGTTTGAGAAAATGATGTTTCTGCCCTCATAAAAGAGCTCCGGAGAAGAAAAGAGAGGAAAGCCTCCTCCCACTCCCTCCATCTCTTCTCCCCCCCTCGTTGTCACCTCTGGCCCCCTCCAACCCCCCACGCCATGTTTCAAAGTGTGGCCACATGAATGGTTCTATTGTTAACGGCTGAGAAAAAGGGAAGGAGAGAGAGAGGGGCGAGTGGACAGCAAAAGAGGTGAGGGAAAGTGAGGGGAGGATAGAGAAAAAAAAAAACTACAGACACTCAGAGACAGAGAGAGTGTCTCTCTCAGAGTGAGATGTGGCCAAAAAGAAAAGGGAAAATGTAAAGTTGCTCAGGGCTGTCTGAATGGGAGGATTTATTTAGATGTGGTCACAGATAGGCTCTATAAAATTGTTTATAAGTTCACCTCACTTCACTTTTTCCTCTTGCTCTTCAGCTCTCCCTCCTGTCTTCTGCATTTCAACCTCAAGAGTTTTACAACCTCACAGACTGTGCCATTCACAAGGCTCACAACCTGTCCTGCACTTTTAGACTAGACTTGAAGGTGGATTTAATACCTCCAGGTACAGAAAAAAAAAAAAGGCATGTGAGTGATCGTATATCAGCGTACTGGCTGTTTGAATGCAGTTCAGGTTTGTTGACACGTAGGGCGTCACACAGAGGAGAGGGAAAAGTGTGAATTCTGAGATAAATACATACTATTTTTCCTGCTTTACCACATGATTAGATTGGGACAAGGTCTCCCTACCTCATCTTGTCTACAGTACAAACACACACTAGGTTAACCTGGGTTAACTCTGCAAATCTGACACCCTGAACATGGAGCCTATCAGAAAATTGAGTTCTGTCACAGGAATGTGCCAGAATTCATTGTCAGTTTCTATCTTTCTGTCTGTATTTTCCCTTCTCCCATTTGTCTTTGTCTGTCTGTCCCTCCTCCTCTTCCATGTTATATTTGCAGGTCTTTTCCTTCTGTGCAGTGTTTTCCCTCTGTCTCTGTTTCCTTTCTGCTTGTTCACCACATTTCTTTGTTGTTGCTACATAGCTTGCCTGACATGTTCGGTATTTTTTTATTATTTTTTTTTTTTACCATTTTCCACTCCCCTCCCTCTCCGGCTTCACTGCTTTCCGCGTCTTTCTTTCTTTCTTTCTTTTTCGAGCACTGCACCTGCCCAGTGGCATTTTACCTCAACACTCACACCATCCTCCGTGTGTGTGTGTATGCGTGTGTGTGTTTGCTCTGCCATTCTGCAATGCAGCTCGACTGTGACTCAGGGTACCATCAGATACCACTCACAGAATGCGTCATGCAGGAAGCAAAAGGTGCTTGTTTTTATAAGAGTAAATGTTAGTATGTGTGTGTGTGTCGGTGGGTTTTAGTGTTCATGTTTAGGGAAAACTAAACCTGAGTGTTTGGATGTGGGTGGATATGTTTGGGCAAACCTTTTGTGTTTAGCAGGAGGGTCTTTGTATGGGCGTGTGTGTGTGTGTGTGTGTGTGTGTGTATGTATGTATATGTGTGTGTTTGAATGGATTTTTTTCTGTTTAGGCTTTGCTGCAGAAGCCTCAGGAACTACCGCCATGTTTACAGTTTGTCTGAGGCCAACAGGAAGGTGAACTATGTGTGTACGTGTTGAGTGAAGCTGAGTGCCTACCTCTCGAGTCTAAAGTATTACCTGATAACCCTGAGTGACCTCGGTAATGAGAAGTGGAACAGTGGCTTCCCAACAGGCCTCTGGGCCCGCCTCAGCTAAAGCTCCTCCGCTGCTCAGTCTGCATTCTCAAGTTGCCCTCCGGTGTGCACCGCCAGCCGAACAGCCACCAGATAAAGCTTACATCTCAATTTACGGCAGTTGTAAGGCTGTTAGCTTGCAATGCTAAGAGGTAGATTTAGCCTGCATGAAAGGCAATGATGTGGTCAGAAGGATGCAGGTACAACATGAGGAGATGCATAAAATCCCTTTGTCTCCTATAAGCTTTCATGATTTGTCACATGAAACCACATTATTGTCCTGTCACATAGTGTTGCTTTTAGAGAACAGGTGCTGTGTTTTCATGCAGCTAAAATAAAAATACTGTCAAATATCAGCTACCAAAAAGAATGTCTAAAATGTCTGTTTTTAGCCACGCTAACAGTGTGGGTCTGTGGATGACAATGTTGGTCTGTATCCAATCCTTTTTATGACTATTTATGTCCAAATAACTGCAAAACTCATGACATTCCTATTAGCCTCAGCTTTACTTTGTGTTTAGAATGAATTAGCTGATGTTACCAAGCTAACGTGCTAAACTCAGCTGGCGAACACGGCAAACATTATACCAGGTGTTAGCATGCTGGTGTTAGCATTGTGCCTAAGTACAGCCTCACGGAGCTGTTGCTATAGAGATTTATTTAGGCCAGTGGTTCTCAAACTGTGGGGTGGGCCCCTGTGGGGAGGCGTGGAGGAGGGGACACGCATGACCAGAAGGAAAATGTAGAGTCGAATGAATCTGACTCATGTGGGGGAACAAAAACAAGTGTGCTCTGATAATAGCAAGACTATCAAGATTCAGCTTTGCAAGATTTCTTCACACAGCAAAATGAAGTCTGTTTTGCTCTCAGCTTTATAGCAGGAGAGTTTTGCATCTTTTGTGTCTAGAACCTCTCATGGGCAAAGTTTATCTTGTATTTTTAAAAAGACAGTTCACTGATTTTACACATTTTGAGTTTACTTGTCATGGTTAGTGCTACACAGCCTGTGAAAACATAATGTCTTCTGTGGCTCTGAGGAGAGATTTCTAGTCTTAGAAAATGACCATGATGAGAAAATGACCATGTTGATGTTATAGTGGTGTCATCAGGGTTATTTCAGCTTGGAGATGGAAAGTCTGTGGTACGAACTAGGCAGGTGGAGTTTAAAATATGTGGGTACATACCAAATAAATTGTTGGGATACCCCTCCAGTTTGGACAACTGAAGCTTATGAGAAACCTGCATGAAAATATATTTTATGTTTTTGGAGATTTGACTTATCTGTTACACTGATTAACACTCTTAATTGGCATAAATTTCTGTTGGTTTCCAAATTGGATTGTGGAAGAAATGACTGATTTAGGCTATTTGTGGTAGACAGGTGGACAGAAATTACGGTAATTGGACAAATAAAACTGTCACTTGTTGTTAATGTGACATTAGGATTTATTTTGTCTTTTTTTGACAGTACAGTTATGCAACATAATAGCTTGGTGTGTTCCTGCTTTGGGGTAATGTATTGTTTATTTTTTAATGGTCAAACAGTTGTCTGACAGCAGAACAGAGAGAATAATTAAGCAGGTTTGAGTGCTGTGTCTCCCTTGTGTTCCCATTTGTTGGAAACAGAAAACGAGTCTGAGGTAACAGAAAAGTGGGCTTCTTAACACTACAAGCATTTACTTCCTCCCACTTCCACATCAAAGTGTCACTTAACATTCAGCGGGAATGCTAACAGTACAGAAAATCCAGCAAATCTCCCTCTTCATTTTAGCTTTTACCTCTATAAACACTTCGCCTCATTCTGTCAGTAGTGACATTTATTTTAACCTGAGATAAAGTCACGATGGGTGTGCACGGACTACTTTCTGTCTTCCCACTGTTAGCCAAGCAAGCTAGCATGGAGTGTTAAAGTCATCACAGGCCTCAGGAGCTAAGTTGATAACTCATAGTGTTTGGCCTTATCAGCAAGAGATGGCCCTGTGCTGTGAGGGGAATGACAGAATCTGAGTCATTTGTTGAGTTTATGCCCCTCCGACTGCTGTGTTTCATGTTCTCTGCTCTGGAAAGACCTCAGAAAGCTGTGCAGCCACAGCGAGCCCACCAGCCCTCCATACTGAAAAAAAACTCACTTCGTGAAGGCTTCTAACTGGGTTTTGTTCAATTTGGGTTTATGCTGATGCAAAATTCATTTCAGTGTGACACTTTTCATGTCAACTATTTCATCAAAAACCTCCTCAGGAAAGCAATTTAACAACTTCAAGACCATGCAACATTAAAGCTCTTTACTGATGGCAAAAGTAATGACGATAACGTTGAAAATAAACCATATTCAAGCATACTTTTGTGGAATGTAATCATACTGTTGCTTTAGAATGACTTCAGGCTGTGGTTTTCCCATAGATGACAGGTGTCAAATTGTCAGTTAGGCTATAAACAAACAAACTGCATCCGTCTGATATGAGGGAGGCATATCAAAAGCGGATGACGCTGACTGACATCAAGACAACTAATTAGCAAACTAATTAACTGTACATACCTGAGACCTGGCGTTGGCAGCGTCGTTCTGATGATCTGTTATGACAGTTGTTTCTGCTCAGCTCTCAATGCTAAAAATAAAGAAATGAGTTCTGTAAGAAAATTAGCATAAAATAAAACATTTCTTTTTGCCCTTTACAATATTTCACTTTCATTTACATACGTTCATGTGTGTGTAATGTAATGTGTGTCTGTTTAATTCATTACTTCACATTTATTTTGTTTTGAATTCTCTTTGGGCTCAAGTAATGTACATGAGGATGAAGAAATTTACTTCAGAATTTTTTGATAAAGACCAATATAGGTCAAAATCAATCATTTCTTAAATTGTGTCATGAATAAGTCTAGTGAAAAGCTTTTATTATAACCTTGGTGTCGTTTCTGTTCCAACACTTTTGCTCACTCGAAATGTATCTGAACTGAAGGTCACTTCTGAGGGGTGGTTCACAGGAAAAAAGCTAACATTAATGCTTTTCTAATTGCCGAATCCTTTTTCGGCTTTATTTTCCCTATGTGGATCATCAACTGCTGGTTATATTTTCCCCTCTTTCCTCCTCAACTACTTCATGGGGTCAACAGGGGAATGTGTGAGCTTGTGTGGTTAAAAACGTGTGCAGCTGAATGCAAAGCAGTTCCTCAGTAAAGGCACCTGTTGCCTGTGAAGGAGAGAAAATAAGTAAGAAGTAGGATGAATAAGAGAGGTAAAGGAGCCATCTGTTGCTCATTCAGCAGCAAGGACAGGTGGCTCTGAACTGGTTTATATTGCTGTAGCAGGAAGAAAAAGACTTTAATTAATGATTCTCTCTCCCCTGACTCTCTCCTTTCTTTTTTTTTTCTTGCTTCTTCCAGGTTCAGGGACGATAAGGGCTACGTTCTGTACCCTCAGATCGGGGACCGGCTGGACCTGATCTGCCCTCCGCTGGACACCGTCAGGTCCACGCCAGAGTACGAGTTCTACAAGCTCTACCTTGTGTCGTCAAGGGAGCAGGCGGACCGCTGCGAGGTGACAGGCCCTCCGAACATCGTGCTGACCTGCGATGAGCCCACCCGCGAACGTCGCTTCACCATCAAGTTCCAGGAGTTCTCGCCCAACCTCTGGGGCCATGAGTTCAAGAGCCTGCACGACTACTACATTATCGGTGAGTTCGAGGAAGCAGAGCGAACATTGGAGATTAGGGGGATGGAGAGTCTGTGTATGTGTGTGTGTGTTGAGGTTTAATGCAGTGTGTGCGGGGGTGATGGGGGGGTTGTTATGATTGCATGGCTGATTTCTGATTGTGGCTGAGTGTGTTTGTTTATTTCAGTGATGATGGTGATGATTGGGCGGGTGTGTTTAGAGTAATTAGGTTTGAGAATTGTGTGTGATCCGGTCCATGGGCGGATACAGTAGAGGACGTACACTGCAAAAAATGACCAGCTGGATGTGTAGTTTTCAGGATAATTTTTTAAAAAAATCAAATCTTGATGTGCCTGAAGATTATTTGACTAACATTAATTAATTTCATCTTTGTGAAATTGAACACTTCATCTCCTTTTTTTCTAAGCAAAAGGAGAAACTTGCCAGTCTTTTCATTTGTTGCAGTGTGTCACAGGATTTGCCCTTCTTTGCCACTTAAGTAGGATTTTGTGTTTAGTGAAGTATGGTTACATTTATGCTTCGGCATCATTCTAAGAGTGTATGTATGTGTATGTATGTGTGTGTGTGTCTGTCATTGCTATGTCTTTGTCCTGCTCTGCTGCTGTGCTGGCCTGGGGCCTGTTTATTGTTTCTGCTAGACTTGCAGTGACCGCGAATGGCCAAGCACAGTTTGTTTTGGTTTATTCGGAAGGTTTGTTTGGAGTTAGGCTGTGAAGACCTGATGAGGTCATCAAGGCGAGCCAGGCCAAGCGTTTGTATCGGACAGAACAATCTGCGAGTAAAGGTCGCGTCAGCCGAAACCTGTGGGTTGTTTTTAAATACAGCCGGGGGAGCCGAGAGCATTCAGCATTCACAATTGGAGCGATGAATGCAACACACACTCGTGCGCATGCACACATACACATTCTCTCTCACGCCCGCAAGTTTCCAGTACAAACACGAACACTGTAAAAAAAAACCCTCAGGAGTGAGAGAGTGAGCAGGATAGACAAAGCGAGAGAGAGAGAGAGAGAGAGAGAGAGAGAGAGAGAGAGACCCTGTTTGATTCCCATAGCTCTCCTCCCACGCACCTGCGAGCTCTGTTCACTCAGGTGTGCAAATGCTCTTTTCACTTCTTTTTATCTGCGGGTAGAAAAAACCCTAAAAACTATGGAACGAGTAGAGCCAGGAGGAGGAGGAGGAGGAGGAGGAAGCTGGGACAGAGATGGAGAGACAGAGAGAGAGAGAGAGAGAGAGACAAAGAGAATATAAGATCTCTCGAAGTCTGTGAAGTCCCTCATGCCTCTTTGTATTCTATATTTGTTCGCCGGTTTCTGGTGATCTCGGTTTTTGCTATCAGTCCTCATACCCGGCGTGTTTGTGAAGAGAGGTGAGGCACTGGGCATATTTCTTCTGCACCCTGCATCATTATCAGCATACAAGTATTTCTCTCAGATTAGATATGAGTAGGTGAGATAGCATGCAGCAGTGCAGTAAGCCACCGTATGTATGTGTGTGTATGTATGTGTGTATAGGTGCACTGTACTGCACCCAGGGACCCTATGATATAGGAATTTGGGCCTGATAAGTAGGGAGGAAAATTAATGCAATCTGATACCTGCTGATACCTGATTCGATGACTGACAGATGTTGAACAAACGAACAGCAACATCAAATACTGCAAGAAACTGACACGACAAAACAGACTCCCTGATAGTTACATTAAACTATCTCCTGATTTAATGTCTGTTTATGAGCATGTGTTTGTATATCTTTATATCAATATTGTGAAATTATGCTAGCAGGCTAATGCTTGCTTCATATACTTTATTATATGTAATATTAAATGCTAATATTTATAAATGCATAGTATATTTATCACTGGGAAACATTAGCGTGCATCTATTTCTACAGTACATTTAATTACATTGGTGTACCATTATGTTCTTTTCCAGTCCAATATCCACTCAGTGTACACAATTTCTTTCTTTTATTGAACTGCTGTTGTACAGTCCACATCTTATACATATTGTCTGTACAGATGCACTTCAGTTGTAAATATCAGGGGTTACCAGATTTTGTTGTTCTCCAAATTCAGAATTCACAAAACCCAAATTCTGTAAGGTTAAACACAACATGACTAGAAGTACAGAAACCCATTACTGGGCCTCCATAATTTAGAAATACAGTATAACACAACAGGTATGACTCCAGTTTGCCTTCCAGAGCTTGTGTTAGTATTATCATCTGTTGAAATCTGGTACAAAATATCTTTTCACTTGCGTGTCAAGCCATCAGGTATTCAGCAGCATACCGATTATGCACCATCACCATGAGATCTGTTGTTTTAGGGACTGTCCCAGTTAGTTTTTCTTATCTTTGGTGTTCAAAATGACCACGAGGTTAAATTCCTCATCTCCCATGTTTGCACAGATAGCGATAGTCCTCTGCTTATCGTCGAAAACTTCCATCAATGTAAAAAAAAAAATCTCTCTTAAACTAGAATTTGGTTACATTGCAGTGAAGTAAACACCCTCATGGAACACTTTGCCGGACCAAAAACATGTACTCAAAGGGCCGAATGTGGCCCTCTGTCTCTATTTTTGACCACCTCTCCTCTGTAGTTCCACCTGGCAACTGGAGTGTCCAGAGATAGAAACACCTTTATCTCCACATACAGGCCAGACTGATCGATTGACAGCTCCAGCCCGATCAATGACGGCTGCGACACTAGGTCACACACACAACCACACACATTACACATGCACTCACACATTTGGAGAGGGAGAGACTTGGAGAGGTGAGGAGACAGGTGAGTAGCTGATAGTAGAGAGCATTTGGTACTGATAACATCAACAGATAGCCTGTGTATAGTGACCAGCGTGTCTTTGATTGCATGTCTTCTAATGAAGAATTGTTCTTATAGTCTCTCACCAGAGCTTCTGTGTACTTAATGAGGCTGTGAGATAATTAATAGCTATTAATCTTACTGTTCATTTGGAGACACATATCTGCAGTAGTGTGGCCCTATAGGGAGAATATTGTGCATATTGAACACACTGTGGACTGATTTGTTCCTGAATGTTGTAACTGTAAATGTATGTTTGTGCATGTGTATGAGGGCACTGATGTATGCACAAGCCTCAGGGAAATCTTGTTTTAATTAATCTATAGCATAGCATGATTCAGTTTGTGCACTGCGGGCCAAGCACACATGGAAAGTGTATGTGTGGCAATGTGGAGGGAGGAGACAAGGCAGTGGAGGTTAATTAAGTTAAACTCATTACAGATTACGAGTAACTTGCAATCTGTTTCCTTTGAAGTTTGCCACTACAGTGCATAATAAATGATACTAAAAACTCTTTATGATTTAATTTCCATGTCATAATTTGTGTTGTCATCATCCACAAGTAGGATCACTAATCAAAAAATAATGTTTGTGTCTTCCATTCTAATCATGTCTTGAGAAAATCTAGTAAGTAATCTGAAAAAATCCAAAATTTCCTGTCTGATTGCTTTGTTTTTGCAAGTCACTAATGCATTACAGATGCCACTGTTTTGTAATTAGATTACTCGAATCCCATTAAATGTAATTCTTTATTTCCGAGTCCTGGGGAGAGGAGAGATAGAGTGGGAAAATCGATTAGTTATACTCATTGATTGATGTTTTCATTCATAACACGAGGTCAGAGTTTATGTAAACCCATTTCTCGTTCACACTCTCCCTCTCTCTCCGTCTGTGTCTCTCCCTCAGTCTCTCCACCCTTTAGTTTCTCCCCTCTCCTCATCTCTTTCACTATTCAAATCCCGCTCCCCACACACACACACACACACACACACACACACACACATACACCCACACACACAGACATGCTCAGTACATCAACCCAAACCGCAGATCAAGCCTTTCACTGCTTTTAATGAATCCTTTGAAAGCAGGCGCCAGGGCCTTGTGTAACACACACTTGTTGCATGCATGCATGAGCACATACACATGCACACACACATTCACAATCAGTGCGGTCTTGATGACGTGTGTCTTATTTAATGAGAACTGCAAGAGGAGACCATCTCCATACAGCTGACCTGGTTTAAAACATAACATACACATGAGGAGAACAGAAGAGTTGTTGTGAAAACCGGTCCGGCTGATTTTAGACATCCAGTTCACCCAAATCATGAAAAAAAAAATATTTCTCACTTATCTAATGAAGCATCCAGGTATTCCAGATTTATGTGCCCAAGTTTTGAGATATTTGTCTCTGGGATTTCTGCCTCTGGCCCAGTATGACTGAGGTGACAGGAATGTCACTCATGGTGCCCATATTCAACTGCAAAATCTATTTTTAGCAACAATTTCCTGGTTACTCTGGATCATCCACAGACCTGTCTGTGAATAATTTGATCTGTACTGCTTTTTTTAAAAAAAACCTGAATTAGTTCTTATAAAACCTGTTTACAACATGTTATGTGGATTGACCTAAAAAAAAAAAACAGGGACATTTTTTTTGTAATTTCTGCAAACTGACTGTTATTCAAGCAGCCTCTCAGAAACTGAGTGATGGAAGTGAAGGCAGGAAAGATGCAGAGAGGCTGAGGGAGCGGGGGAGATGAGGGGGAAGAAAAAGAAAAAGGTAAAAGAGGGATGAACGGGGAGTAAAGAGAGAGGAGGGGAAGAGAAAGAAAGAGATGGAAAGAAGAAGATGACAACAGACAGGTCAGTTTGTTGTCGTGTGTGTGGGGCTGATGTGAATGGGATGTGAGCTTCAGTTGACACACAGACATGGTATCTCATCTGCAGGTTGACACTGAAACAACGCGGTCACTTTCAATCACCGCTGCCCCTGTCAGGCGAATGGGACAC